>NW_009714188.1:0-71947 GCF_000703405.1 Apaloderma vittatum | reverse complement strand
AATGCACGTAGAATTAGTCTCGAGGAGAAAAGACAACGCAGAAAGAACCGTGCCTCGCCAATACCGCCTAAGGAGACTTTCCGCTGTGCCTTTTGCAACTGGACTTGCCTGTCCCGCATCAGCCTTTTTAGCCATCAGTGCGCTTGTAGCGAGTGTGGGTAGAGCCCTTCCCATATCTTTGTTTGCGAAGCCTAGCCATGATGATATAGAAGAGCATTATTATAATGGTAGCTTTTATAATGCAAATTTATGTATGCAGAGGAAAATGGGGTTTTACAAAAAAGTCTTCATTCCTCTTCTGTGTTGACCAGATGTTCATCCCCTCCACAGTGTAACTATGATGATATCGCTCTTACTTAGAAGCAAGGGATTTTACAGAAATTTATACTGATAGAATCACCCAGAATTTGCCACAAAATCCTTTTTATATTTTAAAAAAATATCTAAGAATTTAATATGAAATTCCAGATAACTGTAGAGATTCAGAAATGTATTACATTGTTTATAGGATATTTTATATTTTCTGTGGGAGTTTGCTCATATAAATTTATTCCCTGTAATTACGATTATCCCGTTTATATTTTTCATAATGTTTTAATATTCACAGCTCTACAAGGATTCTCTTCTAGAAGATGACAGAAGGTAAACATAGAAATGCATATATCAACTTAGTCAGATGAAAAGCCTGTGGCAATTAAGAGATCTTGATTGCTTAGTATGTCATGGTCTATCTGACTTTGCGTTGCGATGTACCTAATTGTGCTGTGTTATTTCACAAAATACGTAGCCCAGTTTAAGCACCATACGAATCTTCAGCTTGAATTCTTCCTTCAGCTATTGTTAGTATTTCTTTAGAAGCCCACATGAATGAAGTACTAGAGCTCTTGCAGTCACTTCAATTACTTGATGAACACCAACTCTCATATATCTTAATAACAGTTATAACATAAATGTAGCAGGACTGTAAGGCAGATATTTGTGAACCTGGAGTCCTTTTTTCCAAATAAGTCCAGGGAAACAGGTTTGAAGCTTCTGTTACTAGTCCATTCCTACACACATCCCCTAACACTCCCCATTTGAAAAGCTAAAAATCTGAAAATGACAATATAGTCCACCAATATCTGAGGCCTTCATTTGGCAGGACAGAGCAAAGAGTATTTCCATCCAGCAATTAAATTACTTTTTCTTTTTTTGTATATTCAATAATCCAAAGCCCGCTTAAATACTTAACTCTCCTTAAAAAGAAAAGAGAAGGGAAGTTACAAGTTAATTGCTAATAATGTAGAATGGAAAAAGGCTGGCCATTCTCACTCTTCCTATTGTCCTGTCTGGAAAGTTCTGCTCTATTACTTTTCCTACTTGTGGGTGTTTGGATGCATGCAGACAGGTGCAGCAGAGCTGAGAGAAGCACAAGAAAAATGGTAATTTGATATTTTGTAGCCACTATTTGGGGCAAAAATCCAAGTAGCTTCAATCAATACCTTCTACAGTGTAGAAAAATTGCTGCTGGGTGTTTTTACCTTTCTATATTAGGGATGATACTGATTGATACATACATAGCAACAAAGAGATATTGATCAGGACATTCTGGAGACAAAGATAAAATTACCTTATGGTTGTAATAAGTCTTGCTCTTAGGGGGAAAGAAGCAAAACAATGTACACAAGACAGTAAAAAATATTTCCAATGTGGTTTTCTTAATTGACATTCATTCCTTGTCATTTTCAGGAAAACTTACATCTTTTGGTTGGCTGAGGTTCAAGCTTACAATGCCACCATGGAGAGCTGAAGAAAAACTTAGACCCTGTCATTTCAGTACCAGAAAAAGCTTGATATCTCCTCCTTTTTATTCCTTGGGTGACTGAAGCATTAGGCAGTAATATCGCTTGTCCAGGACTGTGTCCTTTGTGAGCCAAACTCTGCACTGGCACTTACCAACTTGGTTTGCAAGCTCTGACAACATAGGCAAGGAGTGGCAGTGATGTACAAGTCCCTCTCTATTATAAAGGCAAAAAAGACCAAATACAGGGGGAGCTAATATGATTGATACCTGTTAATGACTTACTTTTGTCTCCTTGCTGAAATATCCTTTCCCACTGATGAAAAAAATCCACCATAATGAAACATGGAGCCTATATATGTATTTAACTTTTTATTCTTTGTTTATACTGCTTTTCTAACATTCAATAAAAAAAGGATGCCCCCACTCCCTTTCTACACACTTGCCCAGTTAAATATTTTATGGAGATTTAAGGAGGTAAGAGTGTTTTCTGAAAAAAAGCAATTCCTACAAAATACTCCCATTCAGGTATGACTGAGTTTTTTCCCCAGTAATATTCTGCTCATTCGCTTTGCTTTTCTACAGACAGAAGTCTTTTTCAGCTTATGGCAGGAAGCATAGGAAAGTAAATGTCATAAAACTAAGGACATAGCTGTATTTCTGAGGTGATAGGGACATGGTTTTACTACTTCCACATTTGTTGAAAATTACAATTTACTACTTCCACATTTGTTGAAAATTACTGATGCTCTTCAGCATCAGTGGTGATTGCTATCGGGAAGGTAAAGGGAATGAGGCAGAGAAACTTACAGAAGAAAAAAACCCCTAGAACAGCTTTAACGAAACAATAATAGAAATAATAGTGGAATGATAAAAGTAAAGAACTATATACAACTCTAGATAGTAGCCCGGTATCAAACCCGACTCCCTCCCCCGATATCAATCACCACTGGTGCTGCAGAGCAGGAGGCACTGGGGAAGCCCCAGGCTCAGCAGCAGCAGGAGCTGGATACAGGGAGCTGGATTTGGGAACTCAGGATCTGGATCAAAAGCAGGAGGTCAGATGGAGTCCTCCATGGACACCGGCCATTGCAGAAAAGGGACGAAACTCTCACAATCACTCAATTTATACTAGATATGACATATATGGAATGGGATACTCTCGTTGGTCACCTGTCCTGTATATTAGCCCCCAGAGGTCGAACCTTTTAATTCCTTGTGACCCCTCTTACTACCCGGCACCCCCAGCGTAGCACACAAAAGCCAGCAGTGGCCTTGGTCACTGTAGGAATAAGTATCAGCAAGAGCCTTTCTACATATCACTCTCAGGCAGTAACTGTAAACATCAGGTGTTACCACTGCCAGTAGCACACACTGTCTGCAAAAACATGCTGCTAACTTCAGAAAATGCAGCCTTTTAGAAGAGACTAAACTGGAAAGTAAAAATCACTAAAGAGAACTGGGGTTTTAGCTAAACCCAGGACACTGAGAAAGCCAGGCTGACTCCTCTCTCAATGACATAGATCATCTTTGAAGTGAAACTTTTTCCTCCGTTGGATGGATCAGCTTGTTAAGTGTAACAATAACACCTTAAATACTATATTTATAGGTGCACGCACACAGATAAAGATTCATAAGCATATATTTGCTTCAGTAGTTGGAATTCAGTAATAACTTGTAATATATAAATTAGTTTTACTCTTGTAATATAAATATATTTGCTCTCCTAGTCATAATTTTGTGATGACATGTGCATATATGCAATATATTTGTTTTACTAATAGTAGCGTTATAGTAATTTATAATAAAAAAATTCTTAGAAGCCCAGACCTCCATTGTACATTGTGGAATCTTGAGAACTCCAAGGTCATGATCTTTACACATCTATAAGTCAGGAAACCTTCATTGGTCATGACCACTAAAATACCACAGCAAAATGAAATGTTAAATGACTGCAACAGATATTGGACAAGACCCTCTCAGCATAATGGCAGGATGCTTAATGTATCTGATAAGGTCAGGAGTGTAGGAAAGAGGGTAAGAAGGCTCTGCAGAGGGATCTGGAATCTGGACAGGCTGGATCAATGGGAAAAGGTCAATTGTATGAGGTTCAACACAGCCAAGTGCCTGGTCCTGCACTTGGGCCAGCAGACAAGGACCTGGGATGTTGGTCAACAGCTGACTGAACATGAGCCAGAGTGTGCCCAGGTGGCCAAGATGTCATGTGCCATCTAGGTTAATGGCTGGAGCCAATCTCAAAGGTCTTTTCCAAGCAAAATGATTCTATGATTCTAAGGTCAATTTTCACTTATTTGATAAGTTCATTTTCTGCTGTCCACTTCTAGCTAGAGGGGTTTTCTTGTTATGTACTATTTCCTGTTTGATTAGGATAATATCTACCAAGAAAAAAAAAAGCAGGATATTTCTTCATTACATTTGTAAGAAGATTTTGAAAGAAAAGTCTTATTATTTACAATAATAAAAATATTTTTTGAAATATCAACAACCTTACATAAGGAAGTTATCTATTAACCTCTCTGTAATATTTTATGGACTATCAGTGAGACCGAACCATTGCCGTATCTAATTTTTTCCATATTATTCAAAATCTTAATTCACGCTTAAGATTCTGGCACAATGTTTAATAGAATTGAGTTGTGTCCAGTAAAAGAAAGGGGAAACAGTGCTCCTCAGTCTGTACCGTTCTGCTGTGCAGTGCTGAAGTCAGAAGGAATTACATCACTTACCTGACTGAGGTCAATGGTAGAATTTACTATAGAGGTAGGACTGGGATCTCATTAACCCAGATAGTTCTAAGTGTTTGAAATATATCTCAGTGGGCATCAAACCATTTAGAAAACAAAACCCTCACTGATACAGACCTGAATCTGGACTATTGGTAGTCCTTCAGAATGAATTGGAAAAGTGATAGGGGAGGAATAGCTTTCTTACAGAGTAAGAAATATATCGTGTTACAGTAAACATCCCAAATGTATTAATATAGATAAAGATAACAACACAGATGAGAACATTGATATATTAATAAATTTTGATCTGGTTTCACATTATGTATGAACCCATTTAATCTCTATACATTTCTAAGTTGTCATAACAGTCTCTTCTAATAATTTTTTATTATTAAACGATGATTTATAGGATAGTTCTATAGCCTTGTCAATATCTATTTCACTGTACATTTAATAAATGAGACTTAATAGTCAACCGTGGCTAACTCTGGTAAGTTAAGTATTCTAAAAGTTGGCTAAACATGACAAATAAAAATCCTCTATTAGAAATATACCTCCCTATTTCCAGCGATGAATGACCGGCTCTGTGATTCATACTGCATTCATACTGCAGAACTGCCACATGCTCTGCCCTGGCCCACCGTATATCTCCTCCTTGGTTGCATGCTTGTCCCTCTAGAGGCAGATAGTGTATGTGAAGAAAAGAAACACACTTATTCTTTCAAATCATTTTACATACTGTCATCTTTCTGCATCATATTGTGCTGCAGCCCTGCAACTAGAATAACCAGCTTAGACTATATGTAACTGTAAAAACATAAATAAACTACTTTTAAAATTGTAGCTATTATCCCACACTTATAGCAAGTCTCTGGAACTGCTTATGATCCAGTAGCTACTTAGGCATTATGTGTAATTATGATTTATGTTGATAATATCTATTGTGCAATTAGCATTTATTTTGAAAGTGTGTGGTAGGTCAGAGAGTAATCATTTTTTCTGTTATTTACTTTTTGAATTTACTAAATTTATTCTAAGATCTGTGCTGTTTATTTTATTACACAAACCATACACTCAACTGTCTGTTATGGTGTCACATGCTTTTTTGCTTTATTTCTTATTCAGTGACTGAACAAACATACAGATATGTTTCACACAGCAGTGGCCTGGCTCCACAACCATGGCACAAAGCAGGGCTCTGAACAGCAGCAGAAATCCAACTCCTTTCATGTCTCAAAACTACTAGTTTTCCCCCTTCAATGCCCATTTTTCACGTGCATAACCTTCTTGTAATAAAGCCTCTGCAAGTACTTGGCATCACACCACCCTGCCTTGTGCCAGCTAACTGCTAGAAGCATTGCTCTCAAAGTGAAATCCATGATCCTGGAGCAGGTACTCAAGGTCGGTATAGCAAATACAGAGAGAAATGATCACTTCAGTCCTGTATTTGCATTAGTTAGCATGCTGAAAAAAAGAGCTGTCTGAGCTGACTAATAAAAAAAAAATGTAATGGAGAGACTGCTTCTTAAACTCTTTAAACTCTGTCTTAATCCATGGCAGAAGCACTTAATTCAAGGCTGAGTGGAAGCAGCTGTTGTCTCCAGTAAGGATTTACAGTCAGAAACACTTCCAGAACTTGGAGAATAAGTTGTCGACAAGACAGCAATGAGGGTACAGCGTATCCTTATTGACATGGCAAGAAAAAGGGGGTGACGTAGGGAGATTCCCCTTTGTCCTTCTCCTAGCAGTCATAATGCTAGCCCAGAAGTTAGCACTAACACACATTCGCTTCTGTCTGTCCTTCGAAGGAATTGTAATTCTCTGCAGATCTAACCCACAGGTTCTGCCACCAGAGATTACACTCCTAAGCCACAGATTTTTGTGGCTATCTAATATTTTCCAGTACTGAATTAATTTTCCAATTCTTCTTTATTTCAACTGCTGAAACTTCCAGTCCTCTGCTCCCTAAACTCCTTTTCTCAGCTCTTCTCCTCTGTTCTTACCATAAGCAGTTTACACCTAGTGGCAGAGGCTGCTTTCAACAGTGTCCCTTTCTCCCTGAATGGGATATTTTGCCTTCATATTTTGCCTTCAACTAGCATTGCTACATTGGCCCTGGATGAGGGTTAATTTTCTCTTGAGAAGCAGTTGCTCATAACAATCAGCATCAAAAACAGATGACAAATTTACCTATGATATTGTGTTTTCTTTTGTGAGTGCTCAGTTTTAGAAGACAGGATAAGACCGAACGAGTGATACAACAGCAGTTCTAGAGTATCTTCACTTATTTTTTTTCTCTTTTTCTCCCAAATGAAAAGTTTTTACTACTTTTAATACTGTTTAAAAGATGGCCATACAGGGTTTACTCTTCTGTTAAAGCTTTCTACAACTAAAGAAAAAAGCAATTGAGAAAGCATTATAATGTCCTGCTGCCACCCCTTCATTTTGAGCATACTGTATTTCTTGGTGCTGATGAGCCATCCACTAGTAAGTTTTACAAATTATCCAAACAAACTCTGAACTTCCTGCTGGTTCATTTCTGTGCATCCTTCTCTTTTCTCTTGTTGTCAGCGGCATGGTTCCTTCCATGCTGTTAGACCACCTGTTCAAAAGAATAATAATAACAATACCCCTTACTGTTAAAAATATAGCATTTCTCCCAAGTTAACAAATTTCCCATTACACCACTTTAAAATTATCTTGGCACAATTAACATGTCCTAACTGATCCCATTGGAAGTATCCAGGCACTGCAACGCAACTAGTTATTCTCCACAGGAAAATCAGCCAGATCACCTGCTCACACTTTTGATGGGGTCTAAATTGAATTCCACAGGCACAAGTTCTGGCAGAAGTCACAGTTTATTTAATATCTGCCAGGAGTAAGCTGTGCTGTTATGGAAGTAGCTGCCGCATTCCCTGTACCACAGGCAGTGCAAACAAAAGAGCTCAGTATAGTGGTTACACCACAATCCATTATCAAACTTCTCTCCTGCAGCTGGGTTCCCTACAGCAACAGCTACCTCCAACAGAGACATAGTTCCAAAATTAAATTGCCTTCCCTCAAATACTGAATCCAATACCTTATATTTCTCTAATTATTCTCTCTCCTAAAGCAATCCTTCCTAGCTCTGGTTTAGTGTGGAAGCATCTTACTCATTCTCAGACTTCGGGATAAGACTATTGACATTCCCCTTCAATGCCTGCATAGTTTAGCAATGGCCTAAGGTTTGTTTAATTGGAGGAACTATGATTTTCTGCTATGCTAGTACACTTTTTGTCATGGGATACCTATGGGTGTATTTCAGCCTCTATAGAGCAAAGGGAACAGTAAACAACTCCCACTGTGGAGTGGAATCAGGTACAGATCTGAGGTCAGATCTGGTGTACTCTTGCACATTGCCGAGTCAAGATTTGGCCAATGATACATGTGCAGTATAGAACACAGTTGATCTTAGGCTATATTTTATGTTGTTAAAAAGACGGCTTGTTTTTACATTTAAAAATGAAACAAAATGAAACATATATCAACAAAAATAAACAAAAGCAACAACCTAACAAAACACACATAGCTCTCTTTGTGTTGGATACCAAACACAAAGGAAGAAAGAAGCAACTATTGTCCCAACCAATTGCATGAAGTAGTATCAGTTCTTCTGTGGAACAGTGGACTGAGAAATAGATTGTTTACTCAAGATCTTTGCAGAAGGTTGTGACAGAAATACCAGAAGTGACAGGGGGAGGAAATTAAGATAAAATGTCTCAAATTCAATCCGCAATCTTAATCAAGCTCATCCTTTCCTCCCTCTGAGGGTCCTGATTAACTGCACAAAATGACTGATACCAAACTACAGCTTATTTTAAAGATACTAATAATGTATACTGAGACCACTCTTGTGAATTCTGATGAACAAAAATGACATCCAAGGTCATAAAATCAATCAACCAACCAAACAAACATTAGGTTGCTTGGATATACCCACATCTTAGTCCTGTGAAATGGATATATGCCAAAGATTCTTAAAATAATCAAAAAGCTTCCTGAGTAATTCACTTACATTGCTGAAAAAAAACTTCATCCAGGCTTTATTTGACATGCCCATGGTATAACTCCAAAGAAAGAGAAGCATTCCTTTCCCATTTAGACTTTACATTCATGCTATAGCCATCATTAAGCATGGTTAGAAATTGCCAATGTTTATTTTATTAAAAATCTAGCTTTTGGCATGATGGAAATTTATCTGTCATATTCACAAAATCTGTGCCCTGCACTTAAGAAGGGGTTTGAATGATCTGTACCTTTAACAGCAAAACATCCAAAGAATAAACTCTGCTATATCAAAAGAAAATGCTTGACAAAGTTATCTCTGTTCTTTAAAGGTCAGTGTTGAAAGTTATCTATGTAAAACAAATCTTGATCTTTATTCCTTTGTGTAGATTTCATAGAAATGTTAATTACAATATTAGGCTTTGCTAATATTATTCTGTTTTTCTTTTTTAAAATAAGTAAAAAGCAAAGAATGGTTGTTTTTCAGTGTTGCTGTTTTCTTTTTAAGTCAGAGACGTGATTTCAAGCCTGGTTGCGAACAAATTCCCACATGTCATTGATCTGATAGGAACATGGAACACGAGGTCAAAATTTACTTTCTCTGTGTTTCTGTGTGGAAGACATACTCAGAAAGGGAGAAGGATGAAGGCTGAGAATGACTTGTGTGGGCATTGAAATGATGTAGGAAAACACAATTTAAACAGTTATGGAAAAAACCTACCTAGGAGTGCTATACTCTTCCTTTTTGATGATGGTTTTGCAGGTTTGGTGGGGTTTTTTGTGTGTTTTTCTCTGTTTTTTTTTGTTTGGTTGGGTTTTTTAGATTTTAATATCAATGGTTTCTTATACAGAGAAAACACAACCAAGGTAGCATGGTTTCCCTGAATATTTTTAGTTCCATGCTCAACTTCTATTGTTATTCACTACTATCTTAAGTATGTTTAATATCTTTTAATATGTTTAATACATTTACTATCTTTTTCATAAATTGCTTCTCCCAGAATAACCTACTCACTTCAAATTTCCTATTGTCTAGATTACATACTCTAGTTTTGTAGGGAATTTAGCTTCACAGAAGTAAGAAAACTTTTCCCTGGTAATGTTATCCTCCTGAGACATAGCACTGAAATTTTTCCTTTTATTACTGAAAAATCTGCTCCATTCAAATGCATATAATTGGAAGCTCTTTAATGTGTCAACAAAATTTAGGCTCTTGAAACTCAATAACACTTCTGCTGCATCTTCTGAAAGTCATTAATATCCTCTCTATAGATCGCTGAGTAATTGTTCACAAAGTTTTCTCCCAGAGGACTCCCAAGTGGATGATGTCATAACACTATGAACTTCATCTTAGAATTCCATCCCCTAGTGCTGACTCAGATTCTATTTGTGTTTTTAAAGGATGCTCTGTATGGAGTAATCAGTTTCCGCTTTTTTTTTTTCATTACAGAAAAACCTCTTTTCCTAATAAATGTGTTGAAAGCTTCCTGTATCAGTTTTGAAAGTATAAGCAATAGTTTTCTGTGAGCTACTTTTTTTTTGGTTGGAATTCTCTCAGAATATTTGCTCTTACAGACACGGAGTGTGTTTGTTTAGATCACCAAGTCATTAATCAATGAAATGAGCATAAAAATCAACACCTCATAATATGTTAACAAAAATACAGGCTTCCCTCTACACAATGATATACAATCAAAGCTGGAAGGACTTGAATTTCAGGCTTATTAATAAAAAAACCATAATCTTTTAGAAAGAAGATAAAAAAGACAATAGGAAATGAGATCTTCATTTATACAGAGGAGGGAAGAAAGAAAAAGGATTAAGTTCTCCCTTGTAGAGCACGTGATCCATGTGAAAAGTAGATTATACCACTATACAAGTGGATTTCCCTGTATATATAAATATCAGCTACATTAAAGTGACAATGCAATCAAGCCATAAAATGTTTTATCATTTGCAAAAATGATAAATGATAAACCATTAATATGTCAATGATATTTTTCTAGCTTTCATCTGACTTTAACAACACACGAAGAAATATTGTTTTGTTTCCTTCCCTAGGTACTACTTCCTGTCATCTGGTATTTGCTTCTATCAAGCCTAGCAATCTATCTGTTTTAGATGAAACTAAAAACTAGGAGCCCAGAAGTGTCCACACAAGGCCTTTTTGTATACATTCTGAGGGACAATTTATGTGGGATTTTAACAGGAGTGATGTGTACTCAAAGGAAGTTTGAGATCTGAATTTTGCGTTGTCTTGAGTGTTAACCATGAATATGCGAAAGGGGCTCTTGTTCAACTTGCAGAATACATCTCTTCTATTACTTCTGCAGTAGTCGATGGAAAAAAGCCCTTTCACCTGGCTCTGCTGGCTGCAAAACTTGCGTAACTGTCAGTCACGTCAGTGGAAACATGACAAGAAGAGCAGCTGCAGATCTCTCCAGCTAATCTCTGCAGCAACTAGATTTATGCCTTTTAAGACTTGCCTATACCAAAACTCACTCTTTGAACTGAATCTGGAAATTACTTGTAAACCACCACAGTCTACTGATTGCACAGGCAATGAGCTCCCAAGGGAGAAGGCTATAGACAGGCAGGCAACAATTACAACCACCTTGCTCTGCAGGTGATCTTCTGAAGGTTTCTAGATGTAACTGGGGGCATTTCCAGTTACAACTTCTTCCCTTCAAAGAGACAGAGTCATTAAGCAGTGGAAGAACTCTCCAGATGCATAAGAGTGGGAAGCTGAATACCACTCTTTTTTTCCTGTTCTAATTTTTCTTTTAGCTGTTATGCAAATGTTCCAAAGTCAAAAGGGGAGTCTCTGGCAGCTGGTTACTATGTATTTCTTCATTATGACTTTTTAATAGATTAGTTTAGATATTTCACTGTAAAACAGAAATAATTGAAGCCAAATGTAGTTTACAGTAGAGTAAATAAATTATATAACAAAATAATTTATTAATTGATTTTATCAATTTTGGATTTATTTATTAACAATTTAAATTACATAATAGCAGCTTAATAATTCTTTGGATTGTGAACCACACAGTAAATATGTTGCCTCCTTCCTATATTGTTCTTCACAAACAGATGTATTTCTGTGTGCTTCTTTCCTCTTTTTCAAATGCCTTGACATTAGGCATCAGATAGGGATTAATCTGATTCAGTGCGGATGTTATGACTAGTCAGTCCCTCCATGGAAAGAATGAGCATTTCCAGGTCACAATTCTTCTCATCCTCAAGGGCACATCTAAAACGACTCAGATGAGTCATGCCTTTACATTGTTTATTTCTCCTCATTGAGAATAAAGAACATTTAGGAAAGTAACTTGGAGGTAGATATCTTTGCTATAGACACTTACAGTCTGGTGAAATAAATCAACTTTCACATCCATGTCTGACATATAAAATTGTTTTGATTTGTACGTACCTCAAAGTAAATGATAAAAATATTATAGTCACAATTTTAGCTACCATAGCAATTTTTTTCTCTAGTACTTGCAAATCAAAAAAAAACAATAATGATGGATGCATTTCAGAAGACACGCAAAAGAAAAAAGAACATATTATTACTATTCAATAATGTATTAACCGCTGCATGAAGGGATGCAAGTGACACAGCTTTGACAGAGGGGCACAACCCAGAACACAACAAATGGCAAGGCTATATTTATTGTTCTTCTCTTCTCCAGTTTTTGTTTTCCAGAGACCTCAAAACACATTATAAACAAAAGAACTCTCATGATTATAATTACATAGGGACGTAAATCAAAGTGAGGAGAAAGGAAGGCGTTTAGCAAAGGTTGCTTATTAAGCTAATGTTATAGCCCGAGTGAAATTTTCCTTAGTCCCATTTCAAGCCATATTGAACTTTTATAGTGTTTCAGTTCTGTAAAGTCTTTCACATATAAAAGGAAAATAAAACATTGGAAATCAACAATGTATGTATAAACATCTTAAAGAAAAGGCAATAACACATTTTTATTTCTCACAATGCTGTTGAACTAGTTTCTATGACGTTTTCAGTGTCAGATATTATCCAAAATGTGTTCTTCCTTTACAGACAAAAGAGAACTGATTAACAGGATTACTAAATGTTAATATTTTTTTTACTTTTTTTTTTGGGGGGGGATGTTTTTTAAAAAAATAAAACCTTCTGGAATTTTTATTCAATCTGTGGCATCTCCATTGCTAAATATAAATTAAAACTACAATGATTTGATCTTGAATACTGGAGTGTTTTTATGAATGGTCTTCCTCCATATTTGTAATAAATGACTGTACTAACTGAGCTGTATACATAGATTCATGTAATTGTCCAACAGATTCTGAAGAAGGCCATTAATTTCTTTTGCATTAACATCCCTTTAAAAAATCCCTTGTTCTGAGGAACAGAAATAAAAATCAAGTAGAGTAATAGTCAGGGTAATACAATTAATTCAGTATTTCAGGAATAACATGGCATCTCTGATGAGGAAAAGATGCCCATCATAACTGTACACAAGTCTCTTAAATATACATCACCATAATATAGAACCTTTTCTTCAAAATACTGAACCTTTATTTTTTTTGTGAATCATCATATGTGAGTGGATAAAAACTACAAATGTTATGTGTGTATAAAAATTTAGAAGTTACATGATGTGTAAGTTACTTGTTAATTGATAAGGTAGAAAGGAATTCTTCAAACCGCGTTATGTGAAGACTTTTTCACAGAATACCACTGGAAATTCAGCATTAGTTACACTAGCAGGGGACCAATGAATTGAGTTATGCCTCAATGATCCTAGCAGGCAACCCATACCCCATGTGGCAAGGAAGGCAAAATGTATGCAGGTCCCTGCCATGCTGAAGTGGGAGGAAATACTTTCCTGAATCCACATATAATGATTGTTTTGTCCTAAGCACATCACCAGGCCACAAAAATGGAGGACATCACACAGCAACAACAGCCACAGCATAAAGAAAATTATAAGAAAGCAAATGATGCATCAAAATAATGCTACATGAGGGAAAAAGTCTTTCCTCATCCTTTGAATTTAGGCCTTTGTAATTTTAATCACTCTCTTCCTACAGTTAATGCTGGTTTGAACCTGCTGACAGGCTCCCAGGCAACCCTGTCATCCCCTCTACTCATTAAAGAAGCAGACAGGCAGAAAGCTTACGAATTCATAAATTTCGACATCATAAGGTATCAGCAGTGCAGTTTGGGTAGCACACAAACGGAAACTGCAGGAAGCAAAATTGGAGCTTAATATTGTGAACCATAGGAAAAATAAGACTTTGAGGAAAGAACAGGGATATTCTTTCTGCTAATGGACATATGAAAGCTTTTTAAAACAAGATTTTTAAAAATTCCTGTAATTAAAGCCAAATATGTTGTTCTGTGAAATTCCTTTTGGAAATGTGCATGGTATCTGTACATCTATAGGTCCCAGATTTTCTTCTTAAAAATAACTTATTTTTAAGTGAGAAAACTGTGATTCAGCAGCAGAGTAAGTTACATGAGTGAACACATATATAAGGGAAAATCTACTCTATTGTTATTTTTATAAATGGCCCAGATTAATTGCCATACCCTTACCTTCCACCTTAAATCTCTTCTAACCTGCATTCTCCTGTCTCTGACATCGTTTTAAAGGTGCAGATTTTATGTGGATGAAAGTTATCTATGTGCTAACTTTAAAGTATGGACATTTATAAAGAGATGCAAGTAATATGAGATTCAAAATATTCAGATATATGACTTTTTTCTTGATTTAATTGTACTATAATCAAGAATCAATCGAGTATTTTTGCATTTCATTATGCAGTGCATTTTAGTTCACATGTTGGTATATCATGCATGTGTTACAACAAACTAAATTCACCTAAGAAAACTAAAACATCTAAAAAATTGCCAGAACAACATAAGAACTATTTTCAGATCTTACTATGTAACTCAGTCATAATTATTAGATACTTTACTGAATATACCATCCTTGATGAAGAAGTGAAAATTTGTTATTGGACACTAGTTCATCAAAGAGTATTAATAAATATATACATCTGAATAAGAAGTTCTTCTGTTTAACAGTGCCCATTCTCTTTTCTGTTGCATATCAAATTGTTTGGAAAAGTGATAAAAACTCACAGCAGTCTATTAATTAAATATAAGCAAGAAAAATCTTTTCTAACATAGGGACAAGTTCTAATCTCTCAAATAAGCAGAAAACATATAAATCCTGCTTAAGAATCCTGCATTAAGTCTTGGAAAGCCTATCACAAGAGGTGTTCATCTTGACAGCAAGTAGGGAAGACCCTACAGTTTTATACTAGTGCTGGTCATCAAGATCGATGTTATGCTGCAGTGGGATTTTGACCAGCATTGGAGCAAGTCAGACACAGCTTTGTCTAACTGAAAGTCTCCAGGCAGAAGCTTTCTGTGTAAGTTTGCAAGGATTTTGCTGACCAGTCTGTGGGCTTCTCACAGTCCTTCTGTTTGAAACCACTATTTTTAATCATCTGTAAATTTGCTAATCATGCCTGGTGGGTTGCCATTCAGGTAGCTGATGAAGATGTTGAAAAGTAGGGACTCTGGTATATACCCATCACAGCTGGCAGTCCAGGCAGTTTTCAATCTACTTAAAAATCTGTATTTCCTCAGCCTCCAAATGAATGGTGTAAGACAGAGCATTAAAAGCCTTACTAAAGTCAAGGTACTTTTTGTCCACCAAACATTCCTCGTGCACTTAGACAGTAAATTCATCACTGAAAGACATCACGTTAGTCACAAGCGTGATCTGATTACCTTTTTATCCTTCATGTAGCTGGAATTAGCTTTGAGGAGAACATGCTCCATAAGCTCTCCAGAGACTGAATAAGGGCCAACTGGCTCTAGTTATGGGTCATGTTACATACTCAAAGACAAATGTTTGCTCTCTAGCAGATCTCCCACAGTCATAAAATCCACATGAAGAGGAACCTTTCTTGGATGCATCTCTCCCATGCTCTCTGGTAATGTGGATTCCTTTGCCGATGTGGGAGGATGAGCTCTAATAGAGTCAACTTGTCAGGTGCAGCAGTTGCAAGAAGCATCAAAAAAGCTTGTCTGATTTAGAGAAAATGATCAAAATAGAAACAGGCTCTCTGTAGAGTCTGCAGCAGCAAAACCTTCAAACTCCTTGAGGATGAGGGGGATTGATACCATTTTTACTTCACATCACTGAATCAGTTATCTTATAGAGAAATATTTTATAGAGACGTGCAGAGAAATGAAGTTACACTTAATATAAAGGTTGTTCAAAACACCAGCTGACTAACGGCAATATAAACTTATGAACAAGCATTCATATGGTGCCCAGTGACAGAGCAAGAGGCAATGGACACAAGCTGAAACATCACGAAACACTTTTTTAATGTGGGGGTAACTGAGCACGGGCACAGGTTGATCAGGGAGTTTGTGGAGTCTTGTCCTTGGGGATATTCAAAAACCACCTAGATATGATCCTGAAGAACTAGCTCTAGGTCTAAAAAGGAAAGAGGAAAGAAAATGCTACCTCACTCAAAAACAAACAAAAAAACCCACAAAAACCCCAGATGAGATAAAAAACATTCAAAACTGATTGTTCAAATTATGGTTACATGTGTTTGTTTATGCAATTTGTAAAACCCGTGAGCAATTCAGGATCCAACATTTTAAGGTAATTATTAAAATTCCATCACAATGAAATATCTGACTGAAATAAAAGCTTCCAATCAGATGTAAAATATTTTATTTATACGTATTCATGTTTTATTTATTTATTTAATATATTCAATAAATCACTTAATGTTTATGCTACTTTTAAGTAAGCTGATTTCTAAATAATTTTTATACTAGAAATATGTAAAGGTGGTCCCATATTCGGTAAAAGTGCAGTATCTACAGGTAACATGGGCAAATTGATTCATTATAGAATTTCAGCACATCATTTATATATGTCAATGTGTAATAGCATGGGATGCATCACCATAAATCTTTTCTCTATTATTTAAAGCATTGGAAAGGTCACCTCCACACTTAGGACAATACCAGCATATTGGATTTAAGTGAATGATCAAACTAATTGTTGAAAGAGTGCTCTTCACACTTTGTAAATTCAGTCTGTTTATTCCTTTTCATTGTTGTCAAGGATGATTTCCTTGCTGTAAAAAGAAAACAAGAAGTAGAAAGAGAGATTCTGAATTAAATGAGTCTATTAAATAGGATGTTGATTGCTCTACTTCTAGATAAGGAGTGGCAGGTTGCTATAAATTAAAGATAAGCTATACCTGAGAGGGTACCTAGAGAATTCCAAAGTCTGGAGGAATTGATTTATCAATTTCACAAATATATTAGTTCATGTAAGACCAGGATGCAAACAGTCAAATCAGAGGACATAATAGGTGCTGAAAACAAGGAATATATTTCTGTATGTATTCTGAAACAGTCTAGTTTATATTCACAATTTGGACCAGCACTATTTGAAATGACCATGAAATTTTAAATTGGCAAAAAGGTATTTTAAGATTATAGTATCTCTGGCTAATCTGAAAGATTTCTTACTACTGCGCTCTGCTATTATAAAAAACCCGAAAAACCCCAAAAGCAGCTGATGCTGAAAAATTTTAAGCCTTTTTTTTGAGTACTTGTCTAGAATTAAGTGTAACTTTTTGTCCATCTAGAATACTTATACCAGCCTAAACTTGCAGCTATATGGAAGAATATGGCAAGACGAAAATAATCTATTTTTGTTTCAGTGACTGTATAAACATGGCAACAATTTTGTCCAGCCTTCTACAGGAAGCTGAGTTCGCCAGAAAGGAATAATTTCTCTAAGCAAGACTCTCAGCTGCTCTTCAGTATCACCTTAACACATACTGGGCATAAAGTTGCCCTCCAGGTCTAGAAAAGTTTTTCACTAGAAGCCTCAACTGATCACATATTTGATCAAAGGGAAGAGGCTTCAATCTTAAAACCCTTGTATAAAACAATGAAATCAAACCATTTCCTGCAGCTGGCTCTTCCTTTTCACTGAATCAAATGTAAATCTCAAAAACTAGCTCAGATCTAAATAACTAAATGTCTAATGTGTCTAAAGGTGAATTTTGTTTTCCATCTTCAATCTAGATTCTGTCCTTTGCATGATTTGCAAAATACTTTCATAGATAAGCTTATTTCAACCAAATGTTAGAACCAGCACACTGCCTACTTTCTTCCTGACCTGTCTAGTTCTGGTTTTGAACCAAGTGGTTTATTTAATCTAGCCCTCATTTGTCTTCTGTAATTCCATTTTGTTGTGGTTGTCCTCTAGCTCTAAAAGGTCTATCTGCCTCTACTGCGGGTGTTTCCCATCCTCTTTACAGTATTTCTATAAGTCAGTCACAAGGCTCTGAGACCTTTTTCTTTTCTAAGTTATCTTTGGTAACCTCTGCCATAAGCACAAACTCATCTACCATCTTTATGATAAATTAATTCTGCCGAATCTGTGAATCTCCTTCCTTCTCTTTCCTTCAGGTCTGGCTCTTTCTGTCTTAGTGCCTGACATCTCATGCCCTATCTTCAAATTAGAGGTTTCTATTTTCCTTCTCAAAACCACCCAGCTTGATGACTGTGAATGTCATCTCATTATGCCCCATCACAACACACCTTTCCTCAGATTTCTCCCCAGTATCCTATGTCTGCATATCATTTATAAGATTATTTCTTCATTTATTTAAAATACACGTTTTCACACAAGCACTTTTTATCTCCTGTCCTGATGAGGATTATATCCCAGTGCCCAATGTGAAGATGTGTGATCAAAAACATACACTGAGGTCATTGCGGCAAAGATCATGCTTCAAATCAGTCATTAGTTCCTACCTTTCTGATAAATGCTGTGTCATGGTTGTTACAGTCAGTGAGGTGGTTTCAACTCCTGTTCCCTTCTCCTTTCTTCCTGAGGAAGGACAATTGTAGCAGGGAACAGCAGATGAACATTAGTTTAATTTTTGCAATTAGCATGATTTAGAGGAGCCTCCTCAGGTTCTGCCCTACTCAGATTGCAGGAATCTGGGTATTAAAATGGTTCACACTGCTGTAGGTTGATCAAAGTACTGTTCATGTTCATTTTCAAAAGTATTTGTTTCAAACTTTAAAAAGTTTGAATCCAGCTCTTTGCTTGATATATGAGTTTGTCTAAATGCCTGTCCTTGCCACATTTCGCAAACAAAATAGAACAGAAATTATGTTTGCCAGTCACAAAGACAGCAAAACAAATAAAACAAGAGAAGGTTATGTTGGAAGAATTTTCTCTTCATAATAGATGTATAATGAACGAACATTCTTGTTTTGTGCGGAAAAGCAATCAAGGGAACAATTCTACTAATGTAGTCAGTAAAATAAAGAGATTTCTATCTTGATAACAATTTATCTCTTTCATCAACAACTTGAGTTGTACACGAGTCTATTATTTTAGTCAGAAAAAAGCTGCATAAGTTTGTTTTATTTTAAACATTGAATATAAGCTAGAGTCTCCCCTGTATTGCACAATATAGAGTATGAAAGCTAGAGATCTCCCATTATATTTTTCATCCAGCACACAACAATGTAAATTGTCTTGACAGAACATGAATCTCAAATGGCTTTGGAAAGTGATTCAAAGCCAAGGGGAAGCAGTGATCATCTGAAACACTATTTGTATTTAGTAGGTGGTAATACCATGTATTTACAGTAAAAGAAAGGCCAAGAAACAACAAAAACAGTGTTTTAAATGGTGGTGGGTGGAGAAATAATGGAAAATAAGAAGAGATGGTAGTCTTCAAACACACACTGATATTCTTCAAGCAGATGCTTACATCAGATATCTGCCTTTGGGATTTTTTTTAGTAACTTCAACAAAGTCTCCAAATTCTGGATAATTTCCACAGTGACTATGAGATAATATGTATTTCATTCCATATACTTTTGCCTGTTTTGAATTCATTCTTCATCTGCAAACACTCACAAAACATCAGAGAATGGAGCTTGTAAAGTCCAACCTTCTGGTTTCTCGTCTGAGATGTGGTTGGCCTGGAATTTACCCCAGCAAAACTATTTTGCAGGAGTTACCACCTTTATAGACTTTCAGATTTTCATTCACAGTTTTACCATAGAGGTTACTTTTTCATCAAAAAAGGATTTTCTCCCCACCAGTATCTATACTCTGTTCCTTGTCCATCCTCTCTTCTCGAAACAGGTTCATACACTTATTTTGCTCTGCTTTTCCTCAAGACAAGACCCTCTAATAATAAAATGGCTTTTTTGACACAGATATGCTGCCAAACTAATAATGACTAGGTAGCTAGAGAAAGTAGAAACTGGAAGGGAGAGAGAGGGACATCTGCCTATAATTTTCAGGTAGTAAATCTGAATTTTACAAAGGAGAAACAAAAAGAAGGAGATAGATTTTAAACAAATCAAAACAGCTTCCGGAGAGCTATAGTCTGAAAGACCAAAATTAGCAAATCTGTACTAAAATTATTCAAGTTAAAAGAGTGTCTGGTTACAGAGAAGATCTGAAAGGAATTTTGCTGCCATTTTGCACAGCTCATTTTCAGTAGATGTGAATTTTGGGGAAATTCAGTCTCACAGTAACAATGGGAAACTGTTTCAGGCCCTAACTACGACATCAAATACTTTCGAGAGAAAGTCTTTTTACCAGGAGCGTTGCAATGGAAGGAAAGCTTCCAGCAGCAAGAATTTGCAAGGAAATCAAGCAGGCAGACTGGGAAGCTGTCTCCTGCCCAACAACGCCATAGTGCAGCTGCCTCACCGGGATGTAGAATGGCTGAGGGGATCTCAGCCAGTTTCTTAGACAGATTTTCTATTCAACCCTATTTGTTAAAAAAGTTTCCCTTTTATCCAGTTGCATTTTATCAAGCTCCATCTCCCAAATTATAATCTTTATATACATGAAGAGATATCATCACATATTCTGCTTAGGAGAATGTCTTAGAAGTGCATTCTGTTTTTCTTGCAGAAGTACTTACTTATTATTTTCCCTGATAAAGAACAGCCTTTTTTCTCACTACACATTTTGAAAAGTGACAGATTTGTACATTTATTATAAACGATGATTTCATGGAAGTAGGTAGTCAGTGAATTGTTGTGGTTTTTTTCTGGTTATTTTTAATAATTTACTGCAGAAATTGACTCTGAAAGCACCTCTTCAAGTTAATTACTGTATTGTAGTAAAAGAAAGAAAAAATTGAGGAAATAAGACAAATCATGAATTTCTTAGTGAAATCTATACTTTCAAGTCTAGAAAATTTAGTTTTATGTGAAAAAAAAATGAACCAAGTTTCAAAAAGTAAGACATAATTAGATAATGTTATATGAATATTTAGACTTCCTAGTGTTGAGTGCTCCTACACAGAAGCTAAAACAAGGGATAAGAAACATTTTTTTTCTTTTAAAAAGAAAAAAAAATCCCTTCAGTTGATATGTACCTTATACTTAATAAATAACTACAGTATATTTGGAAGGTTTATTAAAATTTTATTTAATAAAAGTCAGTCAATATTTTAGTGAATGTTTAAGGGAATAAAAATTAGAACCTGTATGAAATAACAGCATGAAACTATTCCTAATTTTATTTAATTTTATGATTATTCCTATTGCATTTGCTCTTGATTTAATAATGCTAAAGCATAGAATATTCATTGTACCCCAAAGTGAATCATTAAAATTACCTTTAGAAAGTACTTTATTTGTATTCTAGAATACATAACTTCATGTACGAGCTTCCTGCACGCTCCCCGTGTGTTACCTTGTCTAGTCGAGAGGTGGCGTCCCTGCCCATGACAGGGAGGTTGGATTAAATGATCTCTAAGGTCCCTTCCAGCCTAGGCCATTCTATGATTCTATGATTCTGTGTTCTGGTTAAATTCTGTTACACTTTGTCTTTAAGATTACAAATATTTTTACACAGGAAGATGCAAGCAGTTCTCACATTATGAGAAGATCCTGTCCAGATGGTGGAAAGCAGTCCTAGGAGAGGTCTTTCAACTAGAAATATTCCATACCAACCATTCTTCATAACACCACATTGGAAAGGCATTAATTATTGCTAATGTTACCTACAATTCCTTGCTAACTAAATGCTAAAACCAAGTCCTTTCATGGTCTCGAAAACCAGATTAAGAGATAGTCGATTGCCCAGTTCATCCTATGTAGACTTCTAAAATACCAGTATAATGTATTATTTTCTTCTATAATTCTCACAACTAAAAATGTTCTTGATTGTTTAAACCAGTGACTCAAGAAATCTCTCAATATCTTAAAAACTATTGAACAGAAATGAAGTATTCATGCAGTTGGAAAAAATGTTTAACTCAAACGAATACGTACTACAATTTCAGCTAATTAATGCTAGCAAAGAAAATATTACAGACTGTCACCTGTATCAGAAAAGAGAAATTTACTAAAGACTGCTTCCTATCTGTCAGACAAATCAGGATGGTAACAAAAGGCCTTCTGTCTCTGAAGTTTCCATTGACTTATCTGACAAGGCCTCCAGCTTGGTCCTGTCTCTACAATCTGATCCATGTGTGGCGATGTAAAAGGTTCTAGGCAGCATTAATGGGCTTCCATGAATAATAAACCAGACCAGGGAAAAAAGTGGAAATTCAGGAAGATAATAAGAAATCATTTTTAGCAATGAAACTTAGGGGGGGAATTATTAGCATTTAATTTATAAATTTTTTATATTTTCAAAAATATAAATTTTGGGGCTTGGACTTACGTTCACTTAGAGACATCATTTACCAAAACCAAAAAAGGATCAAGATGGAACCTCATTTCTGTCACCATCATCCTGTTCCTGTTTCAACGTTAAAACATGTTTACTTGAGTTTTAAAATTCACAAAACCTTACTGATTTTTTCTGAATCATGAAAAATATTAATGTATTTTCTTTTCAGATTAACCTTTTTAGGTATTTATTTTTATCAATACCTACTTGAGAAACAAATGATTATTCTAACGGATGTAAGACCCGGAATGGTCTTTTGACTTTCAAGTGATTAAACAAAGGTCTTGTCTTTATAATCCCTGAAGACTATTGTATTCCTATGTAGTGTAGTCTATAACTCTGTGATTCATTAAACAAATTATCACGTATCATACTAGACAACCAACATGACCCCCTATTTATGCCATTGCTTATGGAAATACTAATCATAATTCTTATACCAACATAGATATAACTTCATGTTAGACAAAAATGCATTCCCTCTAAAACAAAAATGGCTGCTGTGTTTTTATGGTTGTCTGTTGCAGGGAATTACTTTTTAAAGTGTAGTTTTTATGTAGAGTGTTACCTGCTGGGAAATGAAAATCTGGGACATCTCAATATATCTCAGATCAGATATGGTGAATGAGATGGAGTCTAGAGCCCAAAGGAATAAAGGGGCTGGTGGGAGTCCATGAATTCTCAGTGGGAATAGCTTTACTAATGAATTTTCAATTGAATTGCAAAAACAGATGTTATCTGTAGGACCTGAGGAGACTGGAAATTGATCTTGCTCATAGGGTACACAGCAAATACCTACTCTAAATGAGTATCTTCTTTACCTACCTCTGTGTTAGAATTTGTGGTTGATGATCTGCAAGGGAAATGATACGCAATTGCCAACATCAGCTCTTAAACAATAATTACATTGTTTTAGTTATTAGGGACTCTAGAATGTGATCATTCTAGTTTGTGGAGTTTGCTTCTTTCATGTAACTGACAAGATGCAAAGAAGCTTGCTTTTGTGTCATTGCTTCACACACCTCATGATTTGCTTTGTAGTCCTCTTTCTCCTGAAAAAAAAAACAAAAAAACCCCAAAAAACAACACAAACTGAACCAAACAAACAAAAAAGTGGAGACAGCCCACCATCTTACAGTTCAGAGAACCATAAACCTTCATTAAACACTAGTTCCCTTAGTTGGAAAACATTTAAACATAAAATAAATTTAATTTCAGGTCATAAAAAATCTAACTTGAGAGTGCACAAAGCATGAAAACTCTTGCTACTTAAGATGTGCAGCCTGTCGTTCACCAGCTGTATATCTGTTTCTAATTGCTGGCAATCAGACATTTTTCATCATGCATTTCTTACTCATTATTTGCCCTGTAGACGTTATTTGTAAAACCTTAGAAAAGACACTTTGATCTGAGCCTTTAAAACAGACTCTTGTGTTTTTGTTTCACTCCTGTTGCAACCGTTATGGAAATTGGGAATTATGAAAGAGCAGCCTACAGAAAAAGAGAAGTGCATGTAGATTAGAAGGAGCAGAATGAAAAACAGAATATAAGATTCCAAAAACAGATCATGGAAAATGCCTTTTATACCATCCCTAATCCTGAACAAGTCCAACAGTCTTCAAGATTATTGGTATTGACTCATAATTATCACAAAAACGATCATAGGCAAGGATGCTACTGTGCTAGATACTGCAGAGAAATGGGACAGAAAAATTACCTTGCTCAGAACACTTGGTGCTTCAGTGTAAGAAATGAAGAAGTGAATGCAAGAAAAAAATGAGAGAATTCGCTAAAGTATCCTAAATTCTGGCTCCAGCACACTACTTGCTTAATCATTTCCACTCTTATTTTGGACTTTCTGTTAACAGTTAATGTCAGAAAGAGTATTACAGGGAGATCCACAGTTACACAAGTGATTTTGCAAGTGTTCATAAATAGCTCACTTTATATATTAAAGTTTTCTTTTTCTCTTTGTGTTGTTGCATTGAAGAAAATAGATTTTGGTTTTGGCTTGTCTGTTTGATTTTGCTTTGTATTTGGGTTTTTTTTTTACACCCCTTTGATTCTTTCAGTAAAAACAATGATAGAGGCCAAAATTCAATTACATTTTGTTGTGTCTCATTCATCATTTTTAATTTGTTAAGTCTTACACTAATAGTCACAGAGACATTTGTAGTGATGGATAACTGAGAGCCTTCAGAAGTTCCTGCTGTTTACTGTCCCAGCCGCATTTCTCCTGTGGTTAATAAGTGGCTTTCACTGTGGAGACTCCAGAGTGTCCCTTTCTCTTATCTTTTTATTATCTAGTCTCCTGGCCTATTCAATTCTGATGCATTCTGTTCCCTAAATACTATGGTCAAGTATAAACAGCTAATAAACTTATTTTAAGGAGTCTTTGCTTATTTCTAGTTCATCATCTACCATCCATCCAAATTTGAAGTAAATGGGTTTACATTTCTCATGATGTTTTCAACATTAATTCTAGCCCATATCCGTTAGGAATCAACATTTTAATTCTAATCTGTCACAGTAAAGAATATTAAATAAATTATATGGTTGGAGAAAAGTTTGACTCCTCTTTTTTTTTTGGCATAACTCTCCAAACAATTCTGAAAATCACAGGTAAACAAGTTGTGGATCCAAATTATGTGTTATCAGATACCCTGGCATGATACAGTATTTATTAATATAAGTTAAAAGATCTGATATGTTCCTAAAGAAGAATTCTTTTCTCCAGTAGGATTTAAAAAGTCAAAAACATAATAAAAACAACTTCAAGGCACAGCCATTATTTAAAAAGTCAAAAAGGTCAAAATGATGTGGTGAGTCATTGAAGGTGCATCATAGCATATCATTAACCAAGAACATGTAAAGTAGAAGTGTGATATAGGTACTCCAAAAAAATCAAGAAAATGTCATCACAAAATATGACAGGGCATCTCCCCAGAGTCTAAAAACCATGAAAGTCAGAATCAAGGTAATCTGTAATATCCCTCCATCAAGGGTTAGGCCTGAGCTGACCACCAAACAAATGACAGATTCTCTCTAACCCTCTCCCTCCCCAAACCAGAAAGGAAAGGGAATAAATGGTTCCATTTAGCTTAAACAGTACATCTGGGTATTTTTTATGTATTTTTTCATGATTTGTACTCTTTCCATGTTATATACCCAAATCCAAATAAAAAGATTTCATCAGACAGATGTAATGAACTAGATGTCACACTGATGATTCTAAGAGTGAAAATTAAATGTACTTAAAACTTTAAAATTAGTTTCTTAATTTTCTCGATTTGAGATATATTACTACATAACTTTCGTACAAACACCAAGAATTGCTTTTCTAAATAGAAGTCTAGTTTGCTTTCCTACTAGAATGTTGAGAAACAAATCTAGTCAGCTCTTATAAACAGATAAATGCATTTTCTCTGTCTGTTACATCATATAAGAGCCAAAAGTGTATTAAGTAAAATTGGCTTTGCATTAAATTTTTTTGCTTGTTTTTCTGTATTTCCTTACACAAAAAACTTTCCTCATTTCGGCATATTCACAAATAATTCTGATACAATCCCTAAAGAAAAAGATGTAATAGTAATTTTAATTTGAGTCATGTAGTAATTTGTAGACAAATCTCTGAACTAGAATATGAGTCAAAATGAAAATAGAAGATAAAGTGCATAATGAAATAAATATTTTTGAAGGAAAATGGATGAGATATTGTAAGTTGAGAAGGTCTCTGTGTTAAACATATCAATGCATAGATGAAAGCAAAAAATCCCATTTGAATTAGCAGTAAAAATGTCAAAACAAACATTTCGTCCTACTGATTAATAGAAGAAAATTAGGCATTCTCCCAGGGTAAGATCACAAGTTTATGTTTCTATTTGATTCTCCCCAGACAACAACCAATTACAACCACCACAACAGAGCATTTCGAAACTGCAATAATCTGATTTGCCATCCAGATTTTTAACTACTGCAGGTAGGTTCCACCTGTTCAGTTTATTAGAATATATTAGTCTGCTTGAACACAGTCTAGACTGACATTAACACAATTTGAAAAGTTCGGCAGAAAATTTCAGATTAAATATGCCTTTTTAAAAGACATTTGTTGATATAAATAATTCAAATAATAAAAGTTGGGGTTTTCCCCTCCCAACATTAAACTTCAAGAAAATCCTAAATAGTGCTGCTTGTTCTAGTATGGCTTAAGGCATTATCCTGCTGAGATCTGTACCACACAGCTGATCTAATTTTCCTCATAGTTCAGATGGAAAAATGCCAGAAAGTGACTTTGCCAACCACCATATGCCAAATAGGGACTTTCCCAACAGGATTTTTCAGAACACATTAAGATATTCATCTGGTGCTCTGTAGGGGAACAGCTTTTATCCAAAAAAAGAAGGGTAAGGAAGAAGAATTGAACAAACCAATCTTGCAAGTTGAATACAGTTACATATATATATTGGTTTAGAAGCATTAGAAAAGTGGAGGAAACTATTCATAAGTGCACAAGAAGAACTTCAGTTCCTCCTAGTTTTCCATATGCTTTTGGTTTCTGTGTTCATTTGCTTCTTATAAAATCTGGGATCAAGCACAGTGAATGAGAAATGCACAAAGTACAGTTGGCATTAAGCTACGGTCTTCAATAGTTTTCTTTATTTTCATCACAAAAGGAGACAAGAAGCATGGTTTCATGTATTTAATGAAAAGTTTTCATCAGACATTTACACACCCTTAGCAGGTGTATTTTTTGCCATAAGCTGTTTATCCTTTAATTTTACTCTGACCACACTACTATACAAGAAAGAATAGAGTGGGAAACAGTTGCAGAAAGATGTTATCTCAGATAAAGAAAACTATCTAAGAAGTTTCACTAGTCTAAAGAGGTAGGATAGCAGGGTTGTAAAGGACAGTTGCCTCAAAGCAGCCTTTTTTGCAGGCACTTTGGTTTATTTTTTTTCTTTGTTCCACTGAGATTCTTATTCTCCTTCTCTGCACAGTAGAGTCCAGACAGCCTTGTAGTCACAGTATCACAGAATGTCAGGGGTTGGAAAGGACCTCCAAAGGTCATCTAGTCCAGCCCCCCTGGCAGAGCAGGATCACCTACAGTAGATTACACAGGAACACGTCCAGATGGGTTTTGAATGTCTCCAAAGAAGGAGACTCAATAACCTCCCTGGGCAACATGTTCCAGTGCTCTGTCACCCTTCACAGGGAAAAAGCTTTTTCTAATATTTTTGTGGAACCTCCTATGTTCCAGCATTGTCCCTCATCCTGTCATCAGACACCACTGAAAAGAGCCTGGCTCCTTCCTCTTGACACTCCCCCTTGACATATTTATAAACACTTATGAGGTCACTCCTCAGCCTCCTCTTCTCCAAGGTAAAGAGATCGAGCTCCTTCAGCCTTTCCTCATAAGGGAGATGTTCCACTCCCTTCAACATCCTCGTGGCTCTGCGCTGGACTCTCTCAAGCAGTTCTCTGTCCTTCCTGAGCTGAGGGGCCCAGAACTGGACACAATATTCCAGATGTGGCCTCACTAGGGCAGGAGAACCTCTCTCGACCCACTAGCTACTCCTCTTCTAATACACCCCAGGATGCCATTGGCCTTCTTGGCCACGAGGGCACATTGCTGGCTCATGGTCATCCTGCTGTCCACCAGGACACCCAGGTCAGGTCAGTCCCCAACCTATACTGACACATGGGTTTATTCTTTCCCAGGTGCAAAACTCGACGTTTGCCCTTGTTGAACTTCGTAAGATTTGTCCCCGGCCAGCCCTCCAGCCTGTCTAGGTCTCTCTGAATGACAACACAGCCTTCTTGTGTGTCAGCCACTCCTCCCAGTTTTGTGTCCTCAGCAAACTTGCTGACAGTGCTCTCTAATCCCTCATTCAGGTCATTGATGAATATATTGAAAAGCACTGGCCCCAGCACCGAGTCCACTAAGTACATGTGAACTGTAAACAGTCCAGTCTTTTTCTGGAAGAAATGGTCATTTACAGAAGTTCTGTTGTTCATTAAGGCAGATTGCTTGATTCTTAGAAGAAAGCTTCAATATGTATATAGGATCAATGCCAAAAGTAGAATTTTGAAACTTAGGTTGCAACTGCAGTCTATGTAGTTTACATAAGCGTATACCATATTAAAGAGAAAGCAATTATTAATTTATTTATTTATTGCAAATTTTGTGATGTCATACTTAAGACTTTAACAAAAAAATTTAACCAATGAATCACCTAAATCTCTATCCCAGCTCTATTTCAGGAAGTTCTCTTAAGAAAATAGTTAAGTGTGTGCATGTTTGGAAAGAAAGGCATTCATCAGTTTGTAGAAGACTTAGATTAAATCCTGAAAATTGGAGAGGAGTGGAGAGGAGAGGAGAGGAGAGGAGAGGAGAGGAGAGGAGATTGTCAAAACTTACTATTCTAGGGTGTTTAACTAACAAGCATATCTTCAAGTTAGAGAAGACTCTTCAAAATAGTTTATTCAGAAAAAGTTGCTCTGAAAATACAAGAATTTCCATATCCTATCTTTACTTTATGGCAAGCAAAATTTAGACAATATCTGAAAGAATGTTTGATGACCAGTTACTGCAAATTTAGTACTAGAAGCATAAAATAATATAAAAGTAACCACAGGAAAAAGCAGTGAAGTTCATAAGTTTTGCAATGGAATTTAGTTGAACATACATAGAATCATAGAATCATAAATGATGATGCAGCAAAAGCAGGCCCAAATCAAGTTTCCTCCACCAACTTTTTGGTGGGGATGACGTTTTCATGATGATATGCAGTGCCTTTTTTATGTCAGATGTAGTGCTGTAAGTTCTTTCCAAATAGTTCCATCTTTGTTTCATCAGTTCACAAAGCATTTTGCCATTACAACTATGGAGTGTCAACGTGCTTTTCCACAAACTTCAGGCGTGCAGCAATGTTCTTTGTAGTAAGTATTGCCTTCCTTTGCGGTGTCTTGCCATAGACACCCTGCTTGTCCAATTTAGAAACATAGAAACCTCAAGGTTGGAAAGGACCTTAAGATCATCAAGTCCAATCTACAGCCCTACACCACCCTAACCCTAATCATCTCCTGAAGTGCCACATCCAGCCGTTTTTTAAACACATCCAGGGAGGGTGACTCCACCACCTCCCTCAGCAACCCATTCCAATGCTTCACCACCCTTTTGGTGAAGAAGTTTTTCCTAATATCCAATCTAAACTTCCTCTGGTGCAACTTGAACCCATTCCCTCTTGTCCTATCACTATTCACTAGGGAGAAGAGGCCAACACCAGCTGCCTTTTAGGGAGTTGTAGAGGGCAATAAGGTCTCCCCTCAGTCTCCTCTTCTCCAGGCTGAACGGCTCCAGCTCCCTAAGCCTCTCTTCATAAGACTTACCCTCGAGTCCCCTAATCGTTCTGGCTGCCCTTCTCTGTACCTTCTCCAGCACCGCAATGTCCTTCCTGTACTGTGGAGGCCAGACCTGCACACAATACTCAAGGTGCGGCCTCCCCAGTGCCAAGTACAGGGGCACAATCACTTCCCTGGTCCTACTGGCCACCCTATTCCTGACACAAGCCAGGATGCCGTTGGCCTTCTTGGCCATCTGGGCACACTGCTGACTCATTTTCAGCCAGCTGTCTATCAATACCCCCACATCCCTCTCTGCCTGGCAGCTCTCCAGTCCCTCCTCCCCAAGCCTGTAACGCTGTTGGGGGTTATTGTGGCCAAGGTGCAGGACATGGCATTTGGCTTTATTAATACTCATACTATTGACCTTGGCCCAGCGATCCAGCCTGTCCAAATCTCTCTGAAGAGTCTCGCTGCCTTCCAGCAGATTGACACTTTCTCCCAGTTTTGTGTCATCTGCAAACTTCCTAAGGGCACACTCCATCCCCGCATCCAGGTAACTGATAAAGATGTTAAACTGGAGTGGTTCCAGCACTGAGCCCTGGGGGACGCCACTCGTGTTCGGTCAACAACTGAGTTAACTCCATTAACCACATCTCTTTGGACTCGACCATCCAACTAGTTCCTAATCTGGGCAAGAATATGCCCATCCAGGCGATGGGCAGCCCACTTTTCTAGGAGAGTGCTATGGGAAACCTCGTCCTGGCTCTTCTGTGCTGGATATGAACAGTGTAAGTTTATCCACAACTTCTGTCTTGATTTTTATTTAGTGAACATCAGCTGAAAACTGTAACTGACCTCAAGATTAAGTTAATAAAATCACAGAAAGTGTTTTAAATCTCAACATTTAAATTTCAAGTGCACATCATGAACATTATCCTCAGGAATGCTGGAATATTTTTGTTCCTAGTCATCCTGCAACTTTATTCTGTGTTATCTAGTCCTTGTTAAATAACGTTACTATCATAACATCAAGACAACCAATTACTTTAATCTGTTCATCTGTTCATCTTCTTATGCGTGACTTGTGTTTGCTCTTTGCTTCTCATAATCTTATTCTGATATAGCTTGTCTGCTCTTATTTTACCCTGTTTTTTTCATACCAGTTTTATTTCAGATCCCACAGTATATTTAAGTGTTACAATTTCTTCTTTTGACAGTGCTCTGTATTTTATCTGCTTGCCTGTGTAGACTGTGTCTTAAAAAAAGAATTTGTGCAGTCTGAAAAGACAATTATATTCAAAAACATCAAATACTATGGTGTACATATATGTTCACAGATTTCTACAATGAGAGCTTTACTAATTCTCTCACAGTACTCAACATTAAGTATCACAAGTTTTTCTCTTGTGATCTAATGAAAAGTACTCTGCACTAACTAAAGGAGAATTTCCATACTTAGTCTGTGGGTAGAAAAGGGAGATCAGAAGGAAATGAAAATGATCATCAAAACCCCTATTGCTGAAAGAGCTACTTGCCTTCATACTCCCTTGTGAGCTGGAGACTGTTTTTCAGTCACAAATAGTTTATTTGAAAATTGGTAACCTATATGAGAAATAGTGGTCACATTTGACCAAAAATGCTGTTCAGTAAAATCTGACACTAAATTTTGTACTTTGCAATTTGATTCCTTTTTAATGGAGTTGGCATCAGATGACAAGTAGACCATGAATGCCACAGCTACGGTTGAGAATAAGAAAGAAATGAAGATTATTGTTACAAGTTGGCTAGGATATCTTAATTATAGTCACCATCACAGTTTAAAGTTGGAGCTTTCATTACAAAACAGGATTTTATTTAAAGGTAAAAATTCAAAAGCAAGTTCAAGTCAAAAGAGTCTGTGGTGACTGAAAGAAAGAAAACCTCTTAATTTGACTGAAGAAGGGAAGGGAACTATTTTTAGTTTAACGGTTTTCAACTTGTGGCTTGCAAATTCAGGGGAAGGGTGATCCAGGAGTTGTTTTTAAATCTCAAGAACAAATCCTAAATAAGCCTATTGTTAGTAAGGGTAAGCGTAGCACCAAAAAATCACTCAGACCTTGTAACTGCTACTTTTTACTATTTCCTGTGTGATGAGTGGGGTGGAAAATAATGTCACTAAAGTGATACAACAAATATGTTGTGTCCTATGGTATAACAAAAAAATCACTGTGATGCTGACATCTTGGGAGATCTGGGCAGCCCTTCACAGAGACTGATTATTGTCAGCTGATTTAGTCAATAAAGTCACAATCAACATTCAATATTTTGCACAATGTTGAATATTTTTAATAGTAACTATCATTTGGCTGTGACAAGACAAAAGTAACACACACCTTTGAAGTTTAACAAGAGTAGGTGGTTGCATGAGGCAAAGATCTTACTTACGGTTAAAATGCTAATACTGAACAAGACATTACTTCAGAACTCTGCAATTGCAGAACAGAGTCTAGGCTTTTGTGCCAGAAGACAAGCAATCAGGTACCTCTTTATTATTGCAGCTACTACATATAGCTATGCTTTACAGTTGGTTAAACCTGGTGCAGTGATTACACAACCTTAAAAAAAATAATATCTTCTTGCTCTTGATAACAAGCCATAATGTACCATTCCAGCATTCCAGTTGAGTAGCTCGCATCTTATATATTCCTTTCTTTGCTGTTATCTTCGGTGACCGACAAAAGAGTCCTGTCTCCTACACAGGCATCTTCCCTGCAGGAGTACTTGCCACCAGTTAACAGTATAGCATGCAGGAGGTTTTAATCTTCTTTTTGACCAGTGTGGTAAAATGTCTCAGTGTAGCCCAGAATTACTAACGTTCAGTACACTATTCCAAAGATATTACTTCTTCACAAGACTCCGTTTTTGTCTCAAGGGCATATAGCTTTTGCAGTTTCTTTCCATTTAATCTCAATGAAAATAAAATGAAGTAAGATAAAACAAAACAAAATAAAGCAAAAACGTTTTTCTCCAATTGACTTGTCAGCAGAGGACTCCTTAAACTGACTGACAGAACATGCACCTGAGGTAGCCTGGGCAGATGGTATTCTTCTTCTATTTTAAGTAGAAATATCAGTTAAAAAATGTACCCTAGATTACTCTAACAACCAGGTGCCAGGTGCTGTGTGTTTTTTCTATTTCATTTGGACATGGTGCATTTTCAAAAGGTACAGGGAAATATCAGAAATTTTCTTTTCTTTAATCAGCAAGTTCATGCTTGTTAGAATGTGAACTGGAGCCTAGGATATATAAGCACCATTTTGGGAATACAATCTTTGATTTAAACACTTGAATTAATAGTTTTTATGTAAAGTTTACTTTATATTCAAAGCAACAAATCTCTTGGTCTTATGTAAACTCATCATTTTGCAGAAATTAGTATAAAATCTAGTATAACTATATCTAAACTGGAAAACTAATCTCTTAATACAATGGTCTATGTCAGAATTTATGCAGTCTTATTTGAACATGACTGGAATGTGAGAAATTCAGACTGGATATAAGGAAAAAAAAATTGATCTTGAAGCTCATCAAATACTAGAACAAGCTGCCCAGATTTATTGTTGAAGGTGCTCCTTAGAAGTGGTAAGGACTTCACTGGACATAACCCCAAGCAACTTTATCTGATTAGACCTGTTTTCAAGAGACCTGTTTTTCAACAGAGATGACCCAGACATCCCTTTGAACATAAATAATTCTATGACTACTTTATGTCTTTCCCTTTCAGTGGAGATAAAGCAGATAGTTGTCTTCTCTTGCAGCAGACTGTGAGTACAGCATTTTGGACTCAGTCATATTCCATATCCCTACGTAGTTCACTGCAAATCAGTGTGAAAGCTCCAGTGTAGTTGTCTAAGTGAATATATTTATATCCAAACACCTGGAGATACATGCAACCTGGGATATTTAACATCAGAGATTGTGAACATCAGCAATTCACAGTTCCTTACACTTATTTGAACAAATCCACTCTCAATAGGTATTTATTTGTGCTGCTAGTAGGAACTATGATAAGATAAGTGTTATCTTTTATGTAAGAGCATAGGTACCATGTCAAAATATTTGGAGAAATTATATTACATGATGTTCAAGTCTCTTTATATTTTTGGTGATCAGTCTCTGATAAAAAACTCCATAAAAAGAGTGTTCACCAGGTACTTTAATATATAAAGGATAATAGCCTTGAGTGGTCTGGAAGGTGAATGTAGCCTTGGACGAGGAACTGTGAAAAGATGGAGAAGCAGTGAGGATCTTGGCCTCGGCAATGGGCTGCCAGCTTAGAAGAGCTGTGATCTACTGTGAACAGACTGAACAGCACAGCTGGATACAAACAGCAAACCTGATGCACTAGATTTCCTAAACATGTGCAGAAGACTCTGACTAACATCCTGTCTTCCCATTCAGGTACGACTTGTCCTCACCTACATGATGCCTGAACTTGAAGAGTACAGAAGACCGCTTTAGAAGAGTTCACCAGTTTTCTTCTTCCACTTTGTTTCATCAACAGTCAAAGTTTCTGTAGCCAAAGTGTGTTAGCATCCTCAGTGTCTCTTGGTGATGACACCCAATAGCTAGCTAATCAGTGTCTGAAAAGTAGCTGTGAGGGATTCTTAAAAATCTGATGAAGTTTCTGGTGAATATTTCAAAGTCTGAGGTTTCTCTGCGTGGTCAAATTGGAACTGCCTCTTTTATCGATCGTACCTGTCAAACTCTCAACACTTTGTTTCTCTGACCTTCCTAAGTGTTTCAATCAATACTCATTTATTATTTTTTTCCTAGCTGGCTTCTGATGCAGCAAATGTAAGAAATTTCAGGCTTCACTTGGATTTCCCTGATATAGGAAGGAGCTATTTATTTTTAATGTACAGAATTCATATGTCCTCTAAAATATCACCTGATGTATCTGCAGTACAGCTTTGTGTACTCATCAGAAGCCATTTTTAGCAACAGGACACCATAGCTATTTCTGATAAGGACAGTAAAGGTGTTTGATGATGCTACTATTCTTAAAGCAGAAGAACTCCTATTCTAGCATATTGACATTTGCCAAGGAGGCACTCCAGAAGCTTCAAAGCTTTTGACAGGAATTTCAAAGTTTCATTCTTATGCCGACTGCTTAAAACTTGACTGGTACTACATTCAACCATCTTTCCTTTGTTTTGTATCTATCTAATTTCCTCTTCCAATAGATTAATTTATAAGAGAAATGATATAACTAAGCTTTATATTCCAAATGAGAGAGCAGCAGCGTAGGAAGATTTTTATCCTAAACTCGTTACAATCCAGCAATTGTTTTACTGGGCTCACTTGTACAGCATTGTCTTTTGTTTGTTTTTTTTTTTTTAACAAAGGAACAAATAAAATTTAGGATTGGTTAGACAGAAAAAGATAATAAATAATGTTGTTGGGACTACACCCACATTTACAACAGTAAGTAAAATGGTATGAAAGAAAAAGATAAGGCATGAATTATTGGGTAATTCTAAGAAAAGAAAGCAGCCAGTGGAGTACATTTTAGTTACTATGAAATGAAATGAGCAACATATAACTTTCTTTCTTGAATTCCGCTTAGGATTATGAAAGGAATATGAATGAGGATTATGAAAAGAATGTGAATGAGGATGATATGAACTTTTAACATTTCAAAATAAGAACTCAGAAAATGATCTGCACAATAGATACATTTTTCAGTGCAGTAAAAAATAAGCTCTTCCTTGGGATGTAAGAGACAGCATGGTCTCTGCCTTAAAGTCCTTCTAATCTAATTTTAAAACACAATAAAAGAGAGTGGCAGGGGGGGGGAAAGGCAGGAGGGGGGAATGCCGGCAAGAATTCTAAGGAGAGGATTACAAGGTCACTTATATGTCAGGCACAAACTTGTGGTTCTGTTATCCATAATCAACTCTGTATTATTAAATTCAGTTTGCCTTGGTGCCTCAGTCATGGAATGTGCCACTGACACTGACAATGCAGTGGACATTAATGTATCCCCTCAGAGCTACAAAGCTTCAATATATAGATGGCAAGCAAGTCAAGGATTCCAATTTTATGCTTAAGAATAAAGATAGTTTAATGTGCTGATTCTCAAAGCTCTGTATATTGGACTCAGAAAAAAACCCCAAACCCTCCCCTAAGCATACAGACACAAGCATTTCTTGCAACACTATTCTCTGGATATTATTGCTTTCCTAAAGATGACTTTAACTTCTATAAATAACTTCACAGAACTCCTGACAAATATCTGATGTTCTCTTTTGGTTCGTGAATTTCGTCAGTTGTGCTACCTTTTTTTTTATGTCATCCGAACAGCATTACACTTTCATTATGTGAAATGCATAAAATGCAGCTAAAAGTACTCAGGAGTCAATAGCAAGGTCATAATTTACTATCAGGATTCTGCTGACATTTACCGACCATTTAAACTTTGTTCTTCTGCTTTATAACATCAGCATCAGCACAATCCTTGAAGTGCATCACTTCCTGCAGTGTAGCTGTAATGGAGCTCATATGAATAACTAGTGAAGAATTAGAATTCCTGTTTGTGATTTATCTATGCACCAACTTAAACATTCTGTTAAGAAACGCTTTGTTATAGAACAGCTAAATGAAAATAAACATTGAGCTTAACCTTTTAAGAAAGAAAATTTTATGTGAACTACAAGGTTATAAACCTACTCAAATTCTTTACAGAAAAATCAAGAATTAAAAGGGTATCTTTCTTCTAGTGAGGACTGACACTGGATAACTAAAAATATGCTTGTAAACAATTATTATAGGTAGGAATTATATTTCAGAATGTTATAGACCTGTTTAAATATTCAAACTGGAATTACTGTGCTCAAATAAAACATTAATGAAGCCAGATAATTCTTTTCATGTTTATATTACTGTTCTTAAAAAGCGTTTGACAGAATTTGACACACCTGAAATATCTGTTAGTGGAAGGTAGACTCCCAATAATACTGAGAATATATATTGCCATGGAAAAAGTACTAAAAGTGTATTAATATTTAAATATATATGAATATATATTTTTTCAATAACTATATAAAATTAAATATAAGTGTATAAAAAGTATATGAGATTTATACTGCATGTATTTGTACTGAATGTACAAAGACTTCCATAGCTGCACAGACACCTTCATTTTTTTTCCTTTTGGTGGATTCATGGATATGCAGCTAATCTGAGCAAGAGGTTTTATCCTAAAGTAATGGAAGGAAATACTAAGCCCAAAGGCAACAAAACAGGAGAGGAACAGGAGTGGAAGTTGTCGGAGTAAAAGAGAAAGAATGATTAGGAAACAGGAGAGTCAGAGAATCACATGGTTGTAAAAAAGAGTTAGAAGAGCTAAACACTGAACAGAAAAGTCAAAGTTTTAAAGAAATTCTGAATTATTTGAGGAGTTAAATAAGTCTTACAAGCAGAATATGCTCTTGTGTAATTGTCTTGAACTAATGAACTGTCAGAGAAGAGAGTGAGTTACCCTTCTGATCAGGTAACCTTCGTATCAAAGTGGCAAGATAAGTTGATATGCAATACAGTCTTCATGAGCCAATCAGTACTTTTAGTAATATGATCTGGACTTATCACTTTGAATAACACGTCACATAACTGCTGCAATGTAACTTCGAGGTTAGAGTTGGCTTGCAATTGGCCGGGAGTGCAGCTAGAGTACGTTCACATCTGCCTACAAAATATCATATAGAAATACTCCTAGACTGCTACACCTGAATATCCACTAGAGTCTGGATCTATTTGCTATACATTCTCTAATATCACCTGGTGTCTGTGTTAATGTTTCTAGCAATTTGGTTGAGATTAAACCAATGATTTTTTCGAAGGAACATGAGCAATGTCATCCAATAGCAGCTTCCAAGGTCAACCAACCTCTAAGCTAGCTGAAATGTCAAAAACAGATCATGAACATGCCAGACTTCCATTCACCTTATTTAACCGATAAATGTGGTTTTCTGCTGGAAACTCATACAAAAAGAATACAAAGAAATGCTTTTCTGTGTTAGGTCATATACTCATTTTTGTCCTGTTGTATCTTAAAGCAGAACTTATCTTTAAATGTTTGCATTTTTTCTGTTTGTTTTTGTTGGATTTAAAGGAAAATAACTCTTTCTAGGCAAGAACTTTGATTCTGTTATACCTGAAGCGTGGCTTCCTCAACTTCTGTAAGTATGGCAATGAGAAACATCAGTTCACTCCAGACAATGAAAAGACCATTTCACACAAGCATGTTCCTCTCACTACTAAATTTATGTATAGTTCTTTTCGCAGTTCCTTATGTTTGGATCAGAACAAATTGTCCTTCTCTGTGTGCCTTGCCTTTTTATATGGACTTTTTATTAATGACCTTGGTAGTTCATTTACAGTGCTCGTTTGACCCAAAGTCCCCCTTCAGCTTCTCTCTCATTCCAACTTTTTTTTTAAGCAGAAAATCTATGTCTTTTACGGTCCTGACCTTCTACTTCTTACCTCCAGACTTCTAAACTCCATGTAGCATGCATTAGACTTGTCCATTTATGACCTTGCTCTAAAGCACAGTTGAAGTTTCTTCCTTAATGAAAAGCACACTCGCTGGCATCTAGTGAGAGAATCATCTATTGAGAGGTCATCTTCATCAGTCATGAAATAACTTATTGTGTTCCCTGATGTCCCTCTTCTGGCTGGGATAGAGTTAATTTTCTTCCTAGTAGTCGGTACAGTGGTGTGGTTTGGATTTACTGTAAGAATAATGCTGATACACTTATGTTTTAGTTGTTGCTAAAGTAGTGCTTACTCTAGGTTAAGGATTTTTCATTTTTCCCATGCAGTAAGCAGGTGCACAAGAAGCTAGGAAGGATCATGGCCAGTAGTGTCGACCCAAATTAGCCAAAGGGATATTCCATACCATAGAATATCACACTTAGTGTATAAATTAGGAGGAATAGTCCGGGAGGGGGAGATTGCTGCTCGGGTGTCGGTCAGCAGGTGGTGAGCAACCGCATTGTGCATCACTTGTCCTTTTCTTCGGTTTTATTTCTCTCTTTTCTTTGGTTGTTATGTTTCCTTTTATTACTATTACTATTAATAATAAATATTATAATATATTGTTATTGTTGATGTCATATTTTATTTTAGTTATTAAACTGTTCCTAACTCACAAGTTTTACTTCCTTTTTTGCTTCTCCTCCCAATTCCGCTGGGGCGAGAAGGAGCGAGTTAGTGGCTGCATAGTGCTCAATGGCTGACTAGGGTTAAACCATGACATCTGCTTATTAATGGCCTCAGATCCTGTAATTCCATATCAGCACTTATACTAGCTCTTTCACTATTCTTATTAGCCAAATTCAAAAAAAAGTTATTATCCATAATAATGATATATATTCATTTTAGGGAGTTCATTTAAATGAGAACATACAATACAAGAAGTGTCTCTTGGAAGTTGCAAGCTGAAGAAAACTTACAGAAAGATGAAAAAGCAAGGGATCTGCCCATACATTACTCAGATGAATGACTGTTTCAGAATATGGAGAGGACTTTTGTCAAGGAGAACTTATACCCTCGAAGTATTCACATAGGCCTCTCCCTCATCTCACCATTTCTAAATGGTATATTAAGGTTTCCATTTCGATGATTTGGCATTTCAGTCTCTAATATGTTGATAGATTCGGTTCAGCTTTCTAAGTAACCTTGTAACTGCAGCAGTGTAATAACTGTAATGATAATAAGGCCTCTCTTGCTTGGAGGACTGACGGTCATTCAGATTAGTCCAATTGACTGGTTAATATCATATGCTCATTATGCTTTCTGAAATGCTTTGAGCCGTGGATAATTTCTTCTGGTTCTGGAAAAAAATGAAATTTTCTTTCACAACTAACTGATTTGGTGGTAGAGACAGTTTTTGATAAACATTTCTACAGGAGTGCCTAACACAGACTGTTGCTACTGCTGTTTGATTCATATTTTTTAAGGATTTTTATTACAACTTCATTAGGAACATCTGCTAGATAGGGCTATTTCCATGGGCTGAACCAAAACTGGAGGCCTGGAAAAGAATATAAAAGAAAAAAGAGTTTTCTTCCACAAGCACAAGAGTAAAAACATCTTTCATTTCTGCCAGATCTTCTCTCAGAGGGAGGTCTTAAGGGAATTCCACTTAGAAGCTTTACTCCTTTTATATTACTTTTTTTCCCTTGCATGCTTTATGTATTCAGTGATTATTGTTGCCAAAAAAACTGGTTGGGAAGAAATAAAGAGGCAGGAGAGAAAGGAAATCACAATACATACAACTTCTTTCACAAATTACTATTTTTTTATTTACCCTCAAACAATTCAGAAGAATAATACACAGGCACAGACATTTGTGCATGTACATTTAGTGCCTTACCCTTACCTAATAACTTACTCAAAGTAGAAGTAACATAGTATATAAATGAAAGTAATAACAGCAACACTTACATACATTCCCGTTCAGTCCCCATGTGTTGCCTGATCTAGTCGAGAGGTGGCGTCCCTGGCGGCAGGGAGGATGGATTAAAATGATCTCTAAGGTTCCTTCCAGCTTAGGCCATTCTATGATCCTATGATAAACTTAGCAACCAGTTTTAGCTGTGACTACCCACACTGCTCTGAATTTAAAAATTTGTAGGTTTTATACCTCAGATTACAAGAATCACCCCACAGGCTGGTTCATATAATTTCTTTCTTTTCCAGTCATCTAGACCCAGCAGTACATCCAGCCTTCTCTGCTTTGCTCTCTTTGAGCATTTGATCTAGGGACTGGCTCATCTTTTCCCTATGTGATCAAAATCAGTACAGGCAGTAAACCTGCTTCTCATTAGAAGAGACAACCGATGAGATAGTATGTGTGCAAGGCTTATGACAGCACACCACAGCAAGTATGTGAGCAAGTGTGTGGGCCTGCAATATGCACAAGTACTGTTCATTTGTAAAATCCCCAAGTATACTCTCCATATCTTAAAACAAACATTCTCTTCTCACACTTTTCTTCTCCTGCCCTGTTTCTTCTTTACCCATCTACAAATGAATCTGTGCAGATAAAGACTTCACTCTTCCTACTCTACAGTGGACTGCTTTTGCAGATGTACTTATACAAACCAATATCACACAGAGAAAATACTGATTTCTATCTCTAAAGATTGTGTAGAACATCAGTGTATCCTAATGTCAACTTTTAAAAAACCTGTGTGATCTTAGTAGTATAAAACCCCCATATTTTTTTAAAAGGATTTCCTTTTACAAAAGAAGGAAATGGTTGTTAAATAAGTAACAAGAAAAATATTAACAGCTGTGGCTTTTGTTTCCTACTAGCGCTGGAAGATTTATCAACTATTCTCTAAGATGGAGAGATATATATTTGATGAGTGGAATGTCTGGTGAATATGAAATTTTTTGGATGGTTGTATGCAGAGGGTAGTGGTGAATGGCTCGATATGCAGATGGAGATGAGTGACAAATTGTGTCCCTCAAGGGTTCGTGCTGGGACTGGTGCTGTCTGACATCTTCATCAGTGACAAAGACAGTGGGATTGAGTGCACCCTCAGCAAGTTTCCAGATGACACCAAACTGAGTGGTGTGGTCAATATGCCAGAGGGCCAGGATGTCCTTCAGAGGGACCGGGATGAGATGGAGAAGTGGGCCCATGTGAACCCCATGGGGTTCAACAAGGCCAAGTGCAAGGTCCTGCACCTGGGCTGGGGCAATAGTCATTATCAATACAGGCTGGGCAACAATGTGATAGAGAGCAGCCCTGTAGAAAAGGACTTGAGAGTACTTGTGGATGAAAAACCGGACATGCAGCCTAGAAGGCCAATCACATCCTGGGTTGCATCAAAGGAAGCGTGGCCAGCAGATTGAGAGACACGATTCTGCCTCTCTGCTGTGCTCTCATGACACCTCTTCTGGAGTAGTGTCCAGCTCTGGAACCCTCAGCACAGGAAAGACATGAGTCTGTTGGAGCGTGTCCAGAGGAGGGACACAAAAATTATCAAAGGGCTGGAGCATCCCTCCTACAAGGACAAGCTGAGAGAGTTGGGGCTGTTCAGCCTGGAGAAGAGACGTTTCCAGGGAGACCTTATAGCAGCCTTCCAGTACCCAAAGGAGGCTACAGGAAATCTGTGGATAGACTGTTTACAAGGATGTGTAGTGATAGGAGGAGGGGCAATGATTTTAAACTAGAGTAGGGTAGATTTAGATTAGACATTATGAAGTTCTTTACTGTGAGGGTGGTGAAACATTAGAACAGGTTGTCCAGAGAGGTGGAGGAGGTCCCATCCCTGGAGGCATTCAAGGTCAAGCTTAACAGAGCTCTGAGTGACCTGATCTAGTTAAAGATGTCTCTGCTCACTGCAAGGGGTTGGACTAGATGACCTTTTAAAGGTCCCTTCCAACCCAATGCATTCTATGATTCTGTTCTTGTCTTAATACAAAAAGCTTTAATAAAAGTGCCAAGTAACATCTAAACACGTGCCTTTTCATGCTACTCTGTGTTTACCTGTTAAAGGAAATATTTTTGACCAGACACTTCACCTAATCATTCCCTGAGCAGCCATGTAGCTTTTCAGCTCAGCTGCCAGAGGCAGGATGGGAAAGTATCAAGCAAGTCTGCCTTTTTGTCTTACAGAAGCATTATAAAGAAGGCAGGATTTAAGTGATGATCAAGCCCGCACAGGTTTATGTTCTTGAAAATCAAGTGTATTTGCAGTGCAATAGCGATCACCGCTGACTGCAGTCTAATCTGTATTATTCTGCACAGCAGATCTGAAGAGTTTCCCATTACACAATTAATGGAATTTCTTCATAACTGAGAAATGTATATAGGTGTTTTAAATTTGATATGCCTCTGATTTATCTTCATATTATCTCCTGCTTTTCTCTTGTCATAATAGGGTTGTACTATACCTACTAAATATTCTTAAGCAAATTTATGGCAGAGTATCAGGGTAGCAGTATAACTTATAGCTATTAATGTATTTATAAGGGCAGACAGTACCCTGGGGATGACCTGTGACCTTTCACTAAGAGAATGACATCTAGTTGTAATAGGTTTTTATACCCAGTTGATTTTAATATGTCATTACAAAAGCATCTGAGCAGTTGTTAAAAATCTGTTAACATATTCGTGAAATATAATGAATGAGTTATTATTCCATTTAAACAACAAAAAGAAATGGCTATCATATTCTCACATGATGCCTCAATTCTTTTGATATTGGATAAAATATCATTGTCTGGTTATGCTTGATAGAAACCAGTTTAAGAGGTAAGAGACTATAAGGCTTTTCTACTCAACCTCGAATTTCTTTTTCAAACTTCCAATTCTTTTATGTATCCTGTGATCAAGTACTAAAACTGACAGATTTTTGATGTTGTAGTAATCAAGATTTTTGATGTTGTTGGTAATCAAGAGTGTCTCACAAAGATAGGTGGTAAAGTTGTTTCTTCATGACAAGCTGCAAAGAATACGATCTCACTGAAAATCTCTCAGATCCCCAGTGCAACCATGTGAATGCTTTGACAATTACCACATTTGACCTTCGGTCATATATCTGGTCAGTCTTGATGATTAATGAGTATTTTATGGTGACTATTTTTTCTTAACAAGAAGGGAATAGAAGGTAAGGACTTTGTTGTTTTTCACTTATGGACAGTTACATAAAAACTGTCTCTGGATTTTTTTCATATAACTTTCATATGTTCAGTATGTAAATATTTAAACATACTTCTTTTGTGGGAACCAGGCTGTAGCCAAATTGGCTTACAATGGGAAATTTCTATAAATAAACATAATTAAGTTACAAAGCCATGAACAATAAAGCATTAATGAATATTAAATAAAGATGACCTATTTAACAAGCTGTTTACTTTATGCCTCTTTTAGAAAGGCTCACTTTCTGTGTCTGATCCTAGTCTGCAGAATGGGAAGGATACTAAAGAAATTAAGATTGTCTTTACTGTTGTTAGAGTAATAGGCTCTTTGTGCTTAGTACTTAAAATACGATACAATCCACATGGAAAGACTGGTAGCTTCTAAAATTAGGATAAGTATTAAAAACAAGTTACATGAATGTATTCACAATGTTTTAAAATCACAAAAGTCTGAGGGAAGGGCAGACTAATTCTTCAATTATACAGTTATGTTAATTACATAGATTATCTTTTACGAGATTTTTATCTTCAGAATTGATGAATAAATGAATGGGACTGTGTAAAGACTGCAGCAGAATGAAAAAAGTCTATCTGCCAAAGCTAAAGCAATTTTATAAGTCTTGTGAAATTAATATCTTCTTTGGAATGATTATGATGTATAGCAAAAGAGAAGATAGCTGGCTGCTAGTCGCATCTACTTCTCTTTGTTAAATCCAGCTCTTGCAGAGAATGCCTGTTATATTTGAAACTACTTGATCAGCAAAGGTAATAAAAAAAGATGGGACGGAGAAGAGATGGAGAAAGAGGTACAGTTTAAATATTCACTTAGAGGGAGAGACAAGTGGATCTGGATGATTTATAACATACAGAAGCATATTATCCTAAGTTATAAGATTTCTTCTGGCAGAGACAGATTTTAATAACCCAACATGGTGACAGCCAACCCAAGGATCCTAAAGCAGGAGACAAAAGAGTATGTAGTAGATGCCCAACACGCAAACTGAAAGAGCTATCATCTGTGATGTTACATGTCCTGTCTGAAAGAAGCTGTCCCTTCTCACTGTCTGTCTGATAGAAACTTGGCCACTAGGAAGCAAAGAAAACAAGAAATGAAAGACTACATGGAAAACTGGAAAACAGGAAAGCATACACGAAGCAAGGCATCAGGGAACATATCCCAGTACTTCTTTTTTCCTCTTTCACTCAGGCTGTAACACCAAGCTCCCCAACGTCACTGTTTTACCAATCTCAGACTTATGCATTTTTTGCCTCTAGGGTGGTCTAGCAGAGAATGAAATATGTTTCTCCACTGTGATTCCCATCACAGGACACCAAAAGCAGTCTGTAGTCTAAGGGTTAAGGAGATGATGGGGTTGGTGGTGGAGGGGGCAGATAGGAATCTTTGCAGGCCACACAGTAGCTAAAACTAAGACATTCTATGTCATCAGGAAATGGTCTGGTATTGACTGTTATAGAGCATATGGATATTCCACCTCTGCACAGAGTGTCAGCTAACTGCTTCAAGTCCACATCTCAGGCAAATCAACTTCTCATTATTCCTGGATTAATGTGAACCCTGGTGTGTGCCAGAAGCATCAGATTTGTCCTAATGACTAAACCCTTTCATGGCAAACAGCAATTCTCTCGTCTGTAAGCCTGAATATTAACTGTTTTCTTTCCAAGATTTCTGGAAATTTTGTGTCATGCCTCAGTTCCTTTTTATTTTTATTTTTTTAGTATTTATATCCCAGAACCAAAGAAGAGATTTTCCATTTTAGAAATAAAAACCCACATCTAATTATCCAAATAGGGTGGAATTGGATTTTCTTCCTTGGATCTTGACATGTAGTTAAGAAATATGTCATAGCAGCCAAAATAGGACACTGAGGTGAAAAATATGTGAAGTCTTTCAAAGCTCCCCAGATTTCCAATTATAACTGCATTGTTGACTCTGGTAACTCAGTTAATGTGCGTGCCTCCACTTTTCTTTACTGTAGACATTAAGTTATAAGCTTTTCTGTATTTTGAGATTGCTGTATGTGAAGACTTCCAATATCTGACTATAAATTGCTTTCTGAGAGCCTCATGAAAAGAGTGGATCTTACAGCCAATGTGAGGAATGATTATTATCATTAATAAGAATGAGATGTGCTCTGCTGTTAAAGCAGTCATTTTATCCCCCTTGTTAGATTAAGAAACCTTTCTGTAGTCTTTGTGTCATCAGAGATATGGAAAGTATTTTGGGATCCTTCAGGATGAAATGGACAAATAAAAAATATGACATGAATCATCACAGTGTTAATCATAGCATTAACTATTCAGTATCTGAACACTGATAACTGATTGTGTGTGGAGTGGAAATTACCTTGTGCTACACTCCAGGCTCAGATTTGCTGCATGTTGTGTACAGGGCAGAACAAGCTGAGCAGGCAAAGCAGGCAGAGGTATTCTAAGAGCTCTGGCTTTCTCCTCATTGATTCCTGTCCCTGACTTAATGTCATCAGGCACTTGGTGATTTACAACATACTGGTAATAAAGCAGAGGTATGTGACTAGAGAGATAGCAGGCTATTTTCTTTTCCTGTTCATCCCTACAGTTCATTCCTTAGTTAAGGCACACCACAGTGACAATCAGCACGCAGCAGAATGTAATGAAAGTGAGGAACCGTGGGCAGATTATGGTGATAGAAAGACGTCTTGTTTCTTTGCACTATAAGTGATAGTCTGTCAAACAAACACGAGGCAATGTTTTCTGAGCTCTGTCTAACAACATAAACAACCCAGTCCAAAAGTCTGAAAAGCTCTGATGTTCAACTGAGGGAAAGTTGCAATGGAATCACAATGAGAGACAACAAATTTCTACAGCTCTGCTGAAGATAAGAAACATATCTATCCCATAAAGTTATCTGATAAGCTGAAAATCCCGATGGCTAGTATGCAACATAACTGAATCAAAAGTTCACAGTTGTTTTTCCTTGTTTGTTTGCTGTAGAGGCTGGAAATTTAACAGGTTTTTGGAAACACGGAAAATCTTCTGTAGTTATAAAAACATCCACAATATATTTTCTAGTAGTTTTTGTCACCAAATAGTGACATTTACTAAAGATTCTAGAAGCAATATTAAGTGTGCAAAAGGTGCATACTTGTGATTAAAACATAAAAACATGTATACAGGCAGAAAAACAATTTTTAGTTACAGGAGAGTAATCTTCAGAAAGTGTATGCGAAGGAGGAAAGAGTATGTGTGTCTAGCACAGGTAGAATTCTGCAAAAGTAAAAAACACATTTTGAAGTCAACAGATCCTAAAAGAGAGAAAATTAAAAACACTGTAGTGTTCACATTAATTATGTGAAAATGTGAAATTACATGAACAGACAGCCTAGTGCCTAGACTTATTGAACCATTTAAGTCATCTTAAGACTGAGATCCTCCTTTAAGTTAAATTATAAAAGAAACTTCTTTGGTGTCTCCTTTAGCAGTCATGATAGAATTTATGCAGTTTAAGTACAGTAGTTTGTGAACTTGCTAAATTTGACACAAATTACTGTTGTATTTGAATCAGGAATGTTAGAATAGGAATATCAGAAGTCAAGGCTTCTTCACGTCAGGAGGTTTTGTAATTAACTTTTTCAATTGTTATCCCTGCTTTATTCTTTCTTTTTATCTATATTAATAAACAGAAAGTATTTACTTCTTGTAATTTAAAAACAAACCAAAACAAACCATAAGTATTTACCCTAATGATTTCTTTTCAAACTCTGCCTGGAAGTCAAGGCAAAGCAAGGCAAGGCAAGGAAAATGAACTCATTTCCTAAATCCAGACTCATTAAAAAAAAGAGTTTCAGAGGTTTTCCACATACAAGCACAACTCATGTTTTGAGCTGAGTCTCACTAAGACTCCTGAGATTTTCTACTTAGTCTAGAAAAGACAACGTTCTTGCATTTAGCAGAATTACAAGCTCAAACTAAAATCAAAACTTTCTAGAGGAAAAATTCAACAGATACATGAACTCATCTCATAAAAGATCATAAATAGCTGTGGAGTTCAACTTACATTAAGATAAAGACTTTCTTCATTCATTAAAAATCGATTTCATTTATATTCTTCAGACACAGTTTGTACTTTTTACTTGGTAGGAATAATGTTTTTGTTTGTGGACAGTCTAAGATGGATAATGTCCATAACTATTCAAAGCTTTACTTTCAAGTGCTATTGTAAATGCTATTATATGGATACGTCAGCAGGCTATATTTTGCAAACAGATGCAAGAGAGAGCTGCCTGCGCACCACCACATTTGAATCAGATCCAACTTTAAGCTAGAAACTGCATTGCTAGGACTAGAGTTATATATATATATACTGATTCTGAAAAACAATGTGTATTAGTTTGATTTGGATACAAAAATGTGGCTTTTATTCAGGTTTTTCAATGAAAACTTCAGGAAGGGACAGGATAAGCTCATGTCTTCTGGCAAAATCTAGTGTAGATAAGCAGTCAGTGTCTTCTGTCTTTACAAATTCGAATGGCTTGAAAAATTAGTACTTCTGTGATATAGTTTCCTTAGGTTCCTCTTCTGAAGGCATTCTCTGGAACATCAGGTTGCTATTGAAAACTTAACAGAGCAAGCTATCATAGTAGTTTTGAGGCATGTGGCTCTTGTTCATCACACTTTTGAAATTTGCTCATACAGGTTAGTGTACTGCAGATAGGAAAAATCCAAAATTAGGCTAAGCCCTCTGGCGGTTCCTGTTTCTGGGACTCAGCTTTATTTCTTTGTCAAATAACAGATTTTTTTTCTCTCAAATTCTAACAGGTGAAACGATTTCACAATAATTATTAGAGGTTGGACTCGAAAGTTACATCTGCGCTAGTACATAATATATGTCAAGGGACCATCCTCCATCACAGCCCATAGGTGGCATAGCACAGCTAAATTTCTTTAGATCTAAAGTGGCATGGTCCCACTTGGTCTGTTCACTGGACATGATACTTTGTCCATGCTAGCACTCATACACTGCCTGGTATCATTGCAAGAGACCAGAATATAGATTTGACTTTGGGGTCCGAATGGGAATCGAACCCACAGACTTGGCATTGTCAGCACCATGCTCAACCAACCGAGCTAACCGCCCCCTTGCTGACAAGACACTAAGACTCATGCAGATGTCCTGGCCTAGTTAGCAAATATCACTCTTTAAAAAAAGTGTTGGTTTTGTCTGTGTTCAGAATCACTGCATGCAACTCTTCTTCAGGTGGCGTCCCTGCCCATGACAGGAAGGTTGGACTAGATGATCTCTAAGGTCCCTTCCAGCCTATGCCATTCTATGATTCTATGATTCTAAAGCAGACCTTCATGTCACCTGCAGAATGTCTACTGATAAACTTGTTATCTAGAAAATTCTGTAATTGTTGTCTGCAGATTTCATTGTTATTGTCACAATGCTTGTGTGATTGTACGGGAAAGAGAAAGAAACTAAGTAATCAGTGTCTCTACCAAAATAATGGCTAGTCATTGGTCTCCTAAAGGGACTGTGTTATATAATCATAGAAATTAACATCAATTTATTGTCTTGACAGTTTTTATAATATTTATATGCTGTTTCTCTTGTTTTCCCAAAAAAGATTCTATTTTGCCCTTACCATATCCTCATCTACTATAACTATAAGATGTGAATCTTCCTTAAAATGCAGCAAAATAAGATTTTACATATGGTTTAGTGGATGTGAGGTTTCATTTTAAGCCTCTTTTTTTTGAATACTTAATAACTGAAAATGGTTAAGTGACAAAACTCTGTAAAAATTATGCTTGTGAATGTCAAGAGAAATGAAGACGAAGTGATTTATATTATCCTTGCCAAAGCTTGAGGTTCTCAAACTGTTTGGAAATCATCATCAGTTTTAAAAAATATGTGATTAACTGTAGATTTGATTTCTAAGTCATTGCCTAGGTTTTTCTTCCTAAGAATAGTTGCAGCTGTGCACTCCAGATTCCATAGGATTTGAAAAATAATGTGTACAAAACAAAGTATATCAGTTGGAACCCTTATACATAAAACTCTAAAGCATAACCACACCATATTGTAACATATTTCCTCATAAAATCTCAATACTCTTAATAATTTATTCTCAGAATTCTGAGTTATGAGTAATATACAATGGCTATTCTATTCCTTACAGAGAATTAATAGTTGCAAATCCATCTTCATCTAAAACAAGATAACAATTATATTAATACATTCTTTGTCTCATGAATACTCACATCAAAGAAATGAAAAAAAAAAGTGTTAACAAACAATAAAATATCTAAGATATGCAAACAGTAAGAAAAACAGGGAGAGAGGAAATAAGCTGAAATTGTCCATGGGTGATCAAAAAGAAATGCTATTTTCTATAGTAATCTAAAATCTGCATTAATCAATATCCTAGTCCAATTACTTTTCACCTATAATCTACGGTCTACTTCAGACATTTTTAATCACTGAACACCTTCTTTTTAATGATCCGAGTATAGGAAGTAATAACCAAATTTGCATTACCAGACATCCAGCTAATGACAGACAGCAAAGAGAAATAGAAAACCCAGCAAAAGGGCATCTGGAATTGCATTATTTCAATGCTCCCTCCAGCTGGGATTGAAAGTAAGCTACCCACTGACAAGCAACCATATTTTATATGCACTCTCCCACTTCACTTTTTACTGAAAAAGTCTTACAGCTCTCTTGAATTTGTCATTAGTATGAGTAAAAATATGTAATTGGATATTGATTTATGAAAATACACCACCTCAGAAGGCATCTACAATTAGCTAAACACCATGTACTTGCAGTAACACTGAATTTTCTAAATACAAAATATGATTGTGTATTGCACTAGTAATGCAAAAAGAAGTCTAATGTGTGTGCTAATATTTTGCCTGTATTTTTCTAAATTTACAAAAATTAAGACTTTCTCATTTAGACTAATTCTTGCAGTATTCTACATGGAAATTTCCGTGTATCAGCAACCCCAACTGTGTTACCTCTGCAAGTTAACCAGTAGAAATCTGTTATTCTTACACTGATTTGAAGCTCCCTGCAAAAAGTCATTCCTGTGATCAAGTCCCCAGGAACTTGCATGGCCTCTCTTCTTGTGGGGATTATGTAGGAACTGGAGGAATGCTTAGGCTGTAACTTCACAGTACTGCAATTTCACTCTGACTGATTACAATTCCCATATATATTCACTCATAAAAGATAAGGAAAACTAACTTTTGGACAAGAGATTTAAGAAAGACAATGTGACCTATGTGCACACACCGTATCTTTAACAAAAATACAATAAAAAAATTGGCATTTTCTTTTTTCAATATCATTTGAAAGATATCTTGGCCACATACAAGTATTTTATTCACAGCCACTCTATTTTTAAAATGCATTACTGCATTGCTCTATATAAATCAGTATTGTACGCATGTTATTTTGTAGGCTGACATAACAGACAACTTGCAGATAAAGGAAATCTGACAAATTGGCAGAAGCTAGATGCGTAAGGGAAGACTGACATGTAGAATATTCTTAAAATAAACAAGAATGGGTTAGATTTGAAAATAACCTTGGAAATACAGGGCATATTAACATATCAGACAGATATCATTCTATCCAGGGTAGCATTGTATCATAAGGTTTTCATTAGATTTTCTACTCTTTTTGGAGGGGAAGTGGAGAAAGAAGACTGGTATTGTGTTTAAAACCTCTCAATATATATAACTGAAGAATAGTATGAGTAGTGTGGAAATCGTGATGGTTTTGGGATACATGAGGCAATGCTTGTAGGCAGAAGCAATAGCACAATTAGGACAGCTGATATAGCACGACAAGCACTGAGTATGGAGAAACTGAGCCTCAGGTGGACATGGCTCTTTTTCAGGATTTTAGAAAGTGTGACATAAAAATGCCATGAAAACTGTTTCACATTATGCATTTCCACTATTCAAATGACTCTGACAAGTGAAGACAAAGAAAATTATTCCATCGTTGTGGATATTCATATATAAATGCCTGCTGGAGTAAATAGAATTTGATATTTCGCAGACCTAGACTTACTAAATAGGAATAAAAGAAAGAACAGTACTTCCTGATACTACAAGTGAAGACAAAGAAAATTATTCCATCGTTGTGGATATTCATATATAAATGCCTGCTGGAGTAAATAGAATTTGATATTTCGCAGACCTAGACTTACTAAATAGGAATAAAAGAACAGTACTGCCTGATACTCTTATAACCAAATGTCTTTCTAGGATTAATACCTTCTTTAACAGTGTGTATGACAGAAGAGCAGAATAGCATTTCTAACATGGGCACTGGGTGGACAAAAGGTTACGGTGAAGGACTGTTGTGACAGGACAAGGAATAATGGTTTTAAACTAAAAAAGGGCAGATTTAGACTGAATATAAGGATATAAGGAAAACATCTAGTTAGGGTGGGGAGACACTGAAACAGGTTGCCCAGAGAGGTGGTAGAGGCCCCATCCCTGTAGGCATGCAAGGTCAGGCTTGATGGGGCTCTGAGGAACATAATCTAGTTAAATATGTCCCTGCTGACTGCAAGAGGAGTGGACTAGATGACCTTTAAATGTCCCTTCCAGCCCAACACACTCTATGATTCTGTGTCCTACAAGGATGCCCTTCCTTTCATAAGTACCTTCATGAGAGCAGACAGCAGTAATTATTGGTGCCAATATTCGTTCTATCAGCTAGTAGGAACCAGTTCATATAAGGACCATTAAAAGCATGCTTTATCACACTGCTTCCTTACAGGAATTTGGGCACTTACTCACAAGAAAGAGATTGCAATGAACATGTGATTATTTCCTTGAAGTTTAGAAATGGTTTTTCTCTGTAGTCTCAACATGAAGGTATTCCAAAAATGGCAGAACACATGCTACTTGACATCTAAATAGCAGACCAAAGTTTGTAGATTGGTTCTCTGATATATTCAAATACACTGCACAGGTATTATCATCTTATAATTAACCGGAGGTAAGGCATTGACTACAGTGGAGTTTAGTATGGGCATAATATAACAATGTGCAGAGGGTTTCTTTCATCTCAGCATTGTTTTTTAGCAGCTCTACCAATATGGTAACAGGTATTTATAATTGTTTTACATCTCGTTTCCTTTTTTTCATACATCATATCCTCAGACAACTTTTCATGTTTTCAAAGACTCTAACCAGCTAGACATGTCATTAACCTTAAATATGGAACTTAGTCAGAAACATTTTCTAAAGGAAAGATAGGTTTGTCATTTCATTAGAAAATTTGCTTTGGAGTTCAGAAACAGTTTTATCTGAAGCCTCTTTTAATCATCAAGCTTGCATGATTTCCCATCATAACTTCTCATTTCTGAGCTGAGGTTAAAATAATTTCATTTGCAGGAAATCTTGACACCTGAAGCCCTTGTCATGACATTAGTTTAGTTACTGAACTCTTAGGATGAATTTATAGGGGAAGAATTTTCATTACAAAGAAGTGTGGTTTGTGTTTTTTCTAGAAGACTATTCAGAATACATTTACATATTGCTGATGAAATATATCACTTTGTATCTTGTTCCTTAAGGACTTTAAATATTTCCTTCTTAAATTTATTGGTTTTCATATTTCATCTCCTCTTGATTGTTATCTAACTCTTCCGAGGTAATAAGGTCATTAAAATAAAGAAACATCTGTCTTTGTTTCCAAGGTTCTACTCTTCCCCTAATGAGTCGGTTCCTCCTTAGCTGGATTATTTCTGTGTGGGCTATATTTCTGCTCAAAGTATCTTATGAATTCTTCAATGTTAAGTGGGACATTTGGACTTTACCACACAGTTATGTTGTTTATATTTGACTAACTTAAATACTCTACAAAGATACCTTTATACCCAGAGTTTTTCCAGAACTTCAGTGCAAATGGAGAAATAATACAGATGGAGAGGGGGCTGAATCCAATTAGCAATAAAGCTTTTTGTATGCTGATCCTGGTCCACCCGTGCTCCAAAACTGCTACATGCAAACCAGCTTCTCCCTACAGGCTCTGTAGCTACAGTTATCATGATACTTTGCATGAGGTAACTAGATCTGCTTGCATCTACCTACTAAAGACCACACAAATGTGGTTTCAGATGCGAAAGGACAGAGACAACTTCTTCCTGGAAAAGTGTAAATGTTGCTCAACATTCTTCTAATCAGTAAGAAATTTGCAGTGACCTCCTGGGGAAGAGGGAGATGTTTGAAAGAAATTAATTCTCCCTTCTCACAATTCCCCCAGCAAAATATACTCTATTTTTAAATAAAAATATTCCAAAACGGAAATATTTTCCATTTGGAGTTTCTGTTCTACTGCTTCATAGGAATTATTATTCAGATCTCTTTCACTCCTGTTGTGTTAGTGTAAGACTTCATATCTATACTTTCTTATTATATCATAGCTATTGCCTACTGCTACTGAATAACTCTCCCCCTATCTGATGACAACAGGAATAGAGATATAACCCATAGAAATATGAGAATAATTATTACTTCCTAATTCCACTCCAGTGGAATTCCTTTTGCAAGGAATTCTTATGTTGAGGGGGTATTTTAGCATAATTTTTAATACTAAAACAGTATAGAAAAAAAATAAAAATATTTCAATTATTTATGAAAGGTAGTGTTTTTATAGTTCAAATATTAGCAAACTATTAAATGTAGAGATGGCTAATCATCACTAAAACAGTGTCTTCAATCTTTGCATCTGTAATTGCAATTGTTAGCTCAGACACCGTAAAAAGCAATATAAACATGCCAGAAAGGACCTCACAAATCAACAACACAAAAAGTGGAACAATCGAACAACAACCTGGAAATCATCACTATTTTCTTTTTTTTTCTTGGGATTTCCAGGAGTAAATCTCTTGGAACGTGAAATGTATTTTGAGAAAAAGCGAACACATTCTATGAAATGTAGATGAAGGCCAGTGTGTGTGTGTCTCTGTGTGTGTGTATGTATGTGCATTAAATGAAGAATAGGTTAGAGATAATCTGGAAACCAGATTAGAACATTTTGTTTGCAGAAAATTAAATTGAACTAATAAATATGTAAATCAGACTATTATTATGTAAATTGCACAGTTTCAGTACTCTGTTTGGTGGAGAGCCATTTCAACACTTCCAGTTAAAAATTATACTTGTCCAAGTATCACTATTTAAGAGCAAATTTCTTGACAGTCTATGAAATGTTGGGAAAATGTTATTTCTCTATCACATTCCATCCTATAACCACCTTACCGACACATCCGATCACAACCTAAATGCTATTACAAAAAAAAAGCAGAGAAGCTGTACAAAACAGTTACATTCCCTTTAGCTTCATTCCTCATGTAAAATGACCTACGAAATGAATCTGTGCAAAAAGACAAACTTTGTCACTTTCTTTCCAGTAAATCTTCCCTCAGTCGAATCCTTCTCCTCTTTCTTTCTCCTTCTCTCTCTCTCTCAAAAATGGAAAAAAAGACACATGGTCTCTATTGCACATTTCCGTATGAATGAGAAGTAGGGATACTAATAACAGAGCTGATGTTTTAACAAGTTATTTTTATTTTATTGAAATCCAGTTTACCTAATCATAGTGTCTCTTCAAAAACTTCATAACAAAATTAGTAAATCTCCATAACCCCATTGAGAGAAGTTCATTCTAGTACTGTAATTAAATATTGTTTACCGGAGAATTTAGCATTGCCAGCTTGTGCTAGGGTAATGAAGGACTATCTTCATTCACTGCAAGAATACTTATAAGAAACACTTGTGTAAAGTTGCAATATCAGTATTATTCCCCGTGCGAACTAAGGACTCATATTTTGGATGTGACAGCTCTTCCACATTAAATTGTTACACAGGTGGAGCTGGCCTTTCTGGTTTTCAGTGTTGTTCTAGGCACATCCTATTAACAAATTTCATGTGGCTAATCACTTTGGGAGATCAACAGATCAATGCCTACTGGCCTTTTGATGACAGTAACTGTGTTAGTAACATGAAACAGAGACACAAAGGGAATGTTGTTGTCATGTACTCAAAAGCAATGCTTGGAAGAGTCCTTAATGGAAATCAAACTACATGCTTAAATTTCCAGATTCTATAGGAAAAGGCCAAAGACTGCATCACTTCCAAGTTCACTTATTTTAACTCACTCTTATCTAGGAATGATAAGAAATTATCACCATTGTCTTTTTTTCATAACAAATAGTGTAAACAAAAGTACTGAAACATCAAGAAGATATGACAGTCTTAATATGTGAAATAGAATATTTCTCAGTTTAAAAAATGCCTCTGGGATCTGTAATTTGCATGGTAAAGTGGAAATAAATCACTGCATATTGCCCTCTGCATATTACAAATCTCTGCAGAATGTCCCGATAACCCACTCCACATACCACAAACTCATCCTGCACACACCTGATGGGCTCACATCGAAGAAGATGATAACGCAGTTGGTAACAGCTGGCAACATGTTATCTTGGAGAAAAAAAAAGAGGAAGGCTTCAGCAATAAAACACTATTCGTATTTCTCTTTCTCTAGTCTGATATATATGATATGGAATCTGCCTGGATTCTGCATCCTGGAATGCCGTGTGGAAATCACAAATGCTCAGCCTCTAATGTTACACCTTCTCCTACCTGCCTGTACATCAACAGTGGCAAGTTGTGGAGTTCGGATAATGAGATGGAGTCCTCTGTCCTCAGAGAATGACTAAGACTGGCCTTGCTATCTCTAGTGCAGTCCAGGGGAGTGAATATCCATTCGGTTAAGGTGGGATGCAGCTAAGGACGGGGTCTTGTATAGGTAGGACAGCCTTGCTTTTGGTCAACAAAAAGAAACAAGATAACAAGAGCCTGTGTGGTTCTTTAAAAAAGCTAACATATCTGTTGACTGATGAACCTTTGCCTCATCTGTCTATGAAATGCATATTAAAGTTGACACACCTGCATATGCTAATGAAGATTATGGAGATCATGGTAAACATGTATGACTATAGTACTCATCTCTCCAACCAAATCATACTACCCATCATCTAGGGGGCAGAAACCTTGTAATTTCGGGGATAAAAAGACAGAGAAAATAATTGTTAAAAAGGGATAGAAGAACCTCAACATCTGATGGACCAGTTGACGGGTTGCATTCTCTTCCTCCAGCCCGGGCAGGGATGCCTCTCTGGGTAAGCACCAAACCTGTCACCCTCTGGTGAATGTTACCTCCAGGTTGTTGTATTATTATTTCTGCTAGCAATGTTAACCTTAATTAGTAGCGCTATTGTAGTTAGTAAATTTATCGACGGCAATCTCAAATCTGTTCTGTCACTCTCAGTAAAGTAACTAATTTTGATTTTTGTGAATCTGATAAGTAGAAATCCTTTGCTGGGACTCTGATAAATCAGGGGAAGGACCTTTGCTGGGACTTTGGTAGGCCTTTGCTGGATCTCTGAAAGTCCTTTGCTGGAACTCTCATAAATGTTTCGGAGATAGTCCCAGGACTCTGACTGGTAGGTATTGAAATTACATTCCCCTTAATGCAACATAAGTGTATGGCTCAGACAAAAAGAACAGATTTTCCTAAGAACAGGAAACTGCAGCATATAACTTTTCCTATTTTTAATTTAGTTAACATCCATAATATTACAGACTCTATCCTGTTTCACATAATACTTAACCTTAAATCAGAGGCGTAATAAGAAATTTGGAATGTGCTCTGAATTATTTCATTTTCTTCTGGGGCACAGGAAAATTAACACACTATCCCTCATAAAAGAGAATGTGCAAACTATGTCAATAGATGACTTGGTTTAAAAATGCTCCCAGTAGTAGGACTTGTGCAGTTTGTATTGTCCACACTACTAAAGTTTGATTTTGCGAGGAAAAACTATTGACATTTCAGTGAAGACGCCAATTAACAGTGTGAATTTTCTGTGTAAAGACTTACTTATCAGACTACCTGCAGGGTATTTATTGTAAAATCTGAGATCACTAAGATCAGAAAAAAGTGGTTATTAAAGTTGGATTTGCATTTGCATACTTAAGCAACAAAGGCAAAAAAGTAAGCAAAAGGGGTTTGAATTTTTTTATTGAGAAGCCACTCTTAATTAACTAGTCTGAACAATACAAATGTTGATTGGTCACTGCAATCCTCTGAGACGTAAGGTAGAGATTTTACCATCAAGTGGGTGAACATTGCTTTCAGTAGCTTTAAAAGGAAACCAGACATTACTTTGCCAGCAGCAAGTAACCCTGAGTAATAGGAAGTTTGCCCACATGTTATTCATATAAAGTTTCAGACACTGTTTCCAGAAAAAATATAACGAACATGAAGATCTAGAGATCCTCTGTTGCCACTAACGCTTTTAACTAGCAGATGAGGCCCGAGGGTTATTTGAGTTTTCAAGTAGAAATGCAGGATGGATTAGAGCAATCAGAGAGGTAAGAGTGTAATCAGTATATGATTGAGATTAATGTGGAAAAGATAATCAGCAGTTTCTGTCTCTCAGGAAAACTGTTGACCTCCATATCAGGGATTGGATTTTTCTTGAGAAGAAGAAAGGCAAACGGTAAAAAAAGTAATGACTTTTTAGAGATGGAGCAGGGGAAGTAATCATAAACAATATAATCTAAAAGGAAGCATAACATAAGAAGGGCAAAATATAAGCCATACGATATTAGGTAAAAAAAAAAAAAAGACTACCTGAATTTTAAGGCAAAATATAAAAATATAGATATGGAAGCAAAGGTATCCAAATTAGTCTTTCACCTCTGTATAGAATTGTCATGGTTTAAGTCCAATCAGTCATAAAGTAGCACAGGCTGTTTGCTCAGTCCTTGCCCCCACAGTGGGACTGAGGAGGAGAACTGGAAGAAAAACGTAAACACTAATGGGCTGAGATAAAGACAGTTTAATAGTACAACACAAGGAGAGAAGAAGCAACAAGACTAATACAAACAATAATAAATAAAATAATACTAATAAAAGAATATATATAACAAGCAATACACAACACAGTTGCTCACCACCCAGAACCCAACACTGAGACCATTTCTGAACCATAATCCTCCTTACTTTCCAGCGAACAACCCCACTTATATACTGAGTATGACCTTATACGATATTGAATACCACCTTGACTAGCTGGAGTTAGCTGTACCAGCTGTGCCTCCTCCCAGCTTCTTGTGAAAATTAACCATATCCCAGCCAAACCCAGAACAAGAAGCTGAAGACAATCATAGGATCATAGAACAGTTTTGGCTGGAAGAGAGCTTCAAGATCATTGAGTCCAACCTGTTCCTAGCCCTATAAACACCAGTAAATCATGTCCTTCAAGGCAACATCTACTCTTCTCTTAAACATCTCCAGGGACAGTGACTCAACCATCTCCCTGGGCAGCCTGTTTCAATGTCTGACAAACCCCTCAGTAAAAAAATTCTTCCTAATATCCAACCTGAACCTCCTCTGGAGCAACTTAAGGCCATTTCCCCTCATGCTTTCACTCACCGCTAGGGAGAACAGAACAATCCCTACCTCTCTACAACCTCTTTTCAGGTAACTGTAGACCAGCAAATGTATGTGATATATAAATAACGAGGAAACCAAGAGATAATGTCAGACTTCAACTTAATATGTTGAACCAAATATTCTCACGTAAGTTTAAACTACTTAAAGGAGGGAGGGCTGATTTCAGTTCCCAACACACGCTTCCTGCATATCTTCTCGGGTCGCTAGAAGTAAGAATTTCTAAGGTGTCTTAAGACCCTAAACACCATTGCCCTACAATGAAATCTAGATATCTACTTTCATTCTGAAAACTAAAAAGTTTTCTAAGTATTTTGGAAACTTTACTTTCATTCTTTCTCATTCTTAGCTTTCCATGTGGTGACAATATCTGACTACAGAGGAGTGCTATAAAAGGAAAAGTGTATTAATAGACCTGTTCTATTTTGGAGTGATCACAACCATGGATAGCTGCGTGGAACACCTGAGGAGACAAACAGAAGTGATTTTTTCTCTGATTCATAAATGCCACATCTTGGACTAAGAAATATCTAGAATTAAACACCTGTGGAAGAGAAATTTTCTTTTCACATTGCAGTGTTTTCTATCATAAATGAAAAAATGAGAAAGAAACACATAATCTATAGTAAAACATTTCCTGTAGTGCAGAAATGAAAATTTAAGAAACAGAGCTAGAAGAGTACTATGGGCAGAATGACTGCATCTGCATACATTCTCACAATTCCAAGAATGGTTGCTACAATCCATTTATTTCTAAAAACGCTTTTAAAAAAATAAGTTAAACCTTATTAGACAGTTAAATTTCTGCACCTGTGAAAACTCAGACACGTCTCAGTCTTCCCAGTGCTGGGAGTCCCATCTACTAACATGCTCAAGGATGTAACAAATGATGGGGTTTTTAATGAGGTTACCATACAACTATGGGTTCTGGTTGCACATAGACACTGTGTTTCCTTTGAAAGTACCATATCCTTTGTGTTTTAAAACAATATTTATGCTGGGGTGCCTGTCTCAAATTTTTAACCTCCTTGTTCTGAATAGATACGAAAGAGTTTTCAACTCCTTTGCACTGCCTTGATTATTCCAGTCACTTTTTAGGCTATAGGGTAGACATCCTTGTGTACATGCATGTATGCTCAACATCCCCACACTTGTAAAGATAACTTACTGTGCAGCAGATTTGAGCTTCACAGAGTGGAAAAGCTAGTGAGTGTTCCCATGTTGTATAGTGTTTAGACTATTCTCTAGGCTGTGTGTGAAAGCTTATCTATGTTCCTAGTCCCTTACTCAGTTCTTTGTCTATTTATTAACCATTGTGAATTTTCTGCACAATGTAGCAAGAAGGAAAATTTCAGTAATTTTAAAAAAGTAGGATGCTTTACTGTAAGCATACTAATTAATGAACTCAGTACAATATTACATCAGCTGTCTTTATTCAATTTCCAAAGCTCTGGCTTTAAAATTTCATCAGGAAATTATAACTACAAACACCAAATGTTAATTCTCATTACTGTGAAACAATTTCATATTGAATAAGTATAAACATAAAATTTTTACATGCTTATCTACTGTTAGGTAGGATGAGTTCTATTTAAAAGATCTACACTGCAGGATACTGAGATATTCAAGACAACCCTGAGAAACAGGGTACTCAGAGTTATAATAAGAAACAAGAAATAAGGTACCAAATTGGAAATAATATGCCTGAGTTTTGGCTGCTGTTGTCACTCAAAGCATGATCGAATCGTAATGAAACTTAAATCCCTTTAAAGCTGCTGTTGCTGCCACCCAGATATGGCACAAAAAGAGATCTTTTTGAAAGGATTGCCACTGTGACATATAATCATCAGCTACAGCTCTTCCTAAATGGCTGGAAATGTAAGACAATGGAAGGTCAGGAAGAAAAAGTAAGAGACATTTCAAGTGTTGGACTTTGTAATTTATTAAGCACCTCAAAATCAATATGAGCCTTCAAATGTGCCTGTGACAAGACTGCAGGTCACACGAGTAGAGCAGGAAAAAAATCAACTTCATCTTCCAGAAAAATATGGATAATATTCATTGGAAGACATTGCAAATATTAATATACTGTATCCAACTCAGAGATGCAAACCGTTTTAACTTTGTTAAGATATGTGGAACCCAAAATTATGTATAATAGAGGTCATTACCTAGGATAAGAGGCTGCAGTGTGACTATCAAAAGGAGGCATAAAATAGACTTGGCTGTCATTTAACTACCTAAGGAAATGATGGCATACTGATGAAAAATCAATCTTAAGGGTACAATCTAAGTATTAAAAATACAGAAGACCTACAAAAGCTCTTTGCGATGTGCCCAAGCTTAGATTGTATTAGATGGAGGTGGCTTACTCCAGATAGACTCGTATGAATTAAACCACACTACGAGTGCACCAGAAAGCCCTTCTGTGAATTGACTTATGGAAAATTCCAGCACCAAATACTGCCAAAAAATTTAATAACAACCAAATGCTGTTACACATTTCGAAAAATACTGGCAAATTCCTAAAATCAAAATTAATTCTTTTTTTTTTTTCTTGAAATAGTGGAGTTTTGGTTATGAGGGGATAACATTGAAGAAAGATATGTCCAGCTTCACCATGAGAACATTGATCTTTCAGCACAAACACAAATAGACTAGACCCTGTAACTCCCTGTCATCAGCCAGTGTTTCCTCTATTGATGCTTTCAGTTTGAGGATCACAATTTTCATGATAATATATAAATGGAAATACTGAGGCAGACATATGTAAGACATGGCTGATCTCCTTTGCATAACAGTCACCACATCACAGAGCCACACAACTGCTTTTATCATTGAGCGTGGAAGACATATGACTAAATGTTCATAGAATCAGAGAATCATAGAACAGCTTGAGTTGTAAAAGGACTTTTAAGGTCATCTAGTCCAAACTCTAGATTTACTTGTCTATCTGTCTAGAGTTCCTCTAAATTCCTTCTAGAAGTACTTCTAAAAAGTGGTTTATATCATCATTAAGTGAAGGCATGATAATACATTCATTATCAGAACTGTAACCATGGGTTTCTCTGCACTGGCTGTAAGAGGAGTTAACGGTTTCAGATGTACACATCTAAAGTTGTAAGGTGAATCCTCTCTACACTGATGTCTACATCGGTGCCTGAGATAACCAGCCTAACTCTTGAAAATATTATCATCAACATTCCAGTAGAGTATGGAAAGGACATCATCAAAATGAGAACAAAAAAGCCCAAGTGCTGTCAGCTGCTACTGACACACAGACAGTTGAAACGGCAGATCCCTGGCATTAGCTAGGAAGAGTGCTAAAGAGCTAGAAGAATTTCACTGAGGGAAGTAGAGAAAGGAGGTGTAACTGCCCTTATTGCCCAACATCTTCCTACCGCTTCAAGTACAGCAGAAGCAGTACATTAACATAGCTCTGCCCAGACTAATATATCCTGCTTTCTCCTGTGAGCCACAGCACTTCTAATTTGTATGAAGGGGCTACAGTGGCACACAGTGATTTAATCTTTTCACACTGAGCTCTCCCAGCAACAAGCAACCCCAGATCACTGCGGCAAATGTGTTTCAGATGAGGTTATGAGTCATTCTGAGGGAACAAAAGTAGCCCATTTTAGTCTCACTGCTGCTGAGTACATGGACTGAGTATGTTTCAGGGTCCTTCATGTGCAAAATTCTCTCAGTGTCTGCATCCAGCCAGACCTCTTGTTATTATTTTGCATTTAATAGGATTTCTACAACTGGGTAAAAGCACCTCATTATATGAAGTAATCGCAAATAATACATAGGCAATGCTTCATCTGGTAGGTAATACTCTTTAAGATTTCAAGACACATCTCAGATATCACAAACTGCTACCTCACCACTTAGTCTAAAGGTTTTGAAGTGGTTTGCAAGTATTAATTATTTAAGCTTCACAACACTTTTGTGACCAAGTAAATGGCACTATCAAGGCAATTTCCATTGCTGTCACGCAGTTTTAGAATTGGTACGAAAAGTTGCTCAGAGGTCCAGGCATTAGAAGACGCAGCTGCAAAGAACTCCAAGTACATATGTACCAAAGACAAGTAAAGAAATTGACCCAGAAGGCAGTTTAATTGTTTTCTATTAATATTCAAACTGAATGGCTCTATACATGTTTGTCCCCTGAAAATGAACAAGCCACGTTTGTAGAGAAAGGCTGTTTCATCAAATGATACTTTTCAATTTAGAGTGAAAGATGGAAATGGAACAGGGAAGCAACCACAGAAAAGACACCTCGTCTTCTTTTTTTTTTGTAGGAATCACAGATATTTAGGTGGATACAGACATGGATTGAAAATAAGGATCTGTTTGTGCCTCTTCCTGTTTCAAATTAACATAGAGGTAAATTTCAAAGTAGACCTTGTGGTGTATATGGCATGTACAATTAAATCAGCCATCTATGAGTGAGGAAAAGTGTAGACATGAGAGGAAAGGCATAACTATCAGCCATTAAGAAGAACCATTGCCTACTTTGCATGCTTTACACTTCCACGCTTGTGTACTGTATTTATATTTGTTTTGCTTATTCCTATGATAAAAGGATAAAAATAGATTGTCAAGAGATACTCCTCTGTTAAAAAATCTAGTTAAAAATACTCAACTGCAAGTTTTGTTATGGTCCTAAATGCTGATATAGTCCAAAAAGTTTCACTCTCTTTGCAATTAAAGATAGTAATGAGGACTAGGCTTTGGCCCTTGAGAAGTCACAAAGAATACTTCACAAATAAAAGACAAGGTGAGGATATAGATGGCTTATAAATTAGCAGTACAGTTACTGTCATGCAGTATTATTTTCCTATGGCTTTAGTCCTCATGAGTTTATCAAAGAAGATATCACATATTATCTACTTTCTTGGACAAGTTATTAAAAGATAAAATGTAACAAGACTCTGTTGCTGAATTACAAAATTCAAACTACTGAAGGTATTTTTGCAGATGCCACTTCTATATTCTCTATAACAAAGTCAACTATCTTGTGTCTTGTGAGCTTTCATTTAGAAATACTTCAGCAACAAGAACTGACAATACTAATCCTCAAAATGTAACTTACTGTGTTTGGTTAGGAGCCATAACTAACAAGAAAGAAAGTTAAATCTGAATATAGGAAAGCACAGCATTTGCTCATCAGTTGCAGTGTTCATTGCTATTCTTCATGAATCATAAGAAAATAATGGTTTTATTTCACAAGTAAATGGCAGACTTTCATTAGATGCTATTATCTCTCCTGTTCACTTAACTAAAACCTTCATGAAACTACCAGCCTTACAACGAAAAATCTGTGCCTGCTGTAGAGTGTAATGACAAATGACAACCATCATACTGTTATTCAGTACCAACAACAAATAATTAAACAGTGAATAAACCTGACAGAAGACCTTTAAGATGTTGCCAAACTTTATATGGATAAATTGAATATTTACAACACATCTAACGATTTCATCAGTCTTAATTGTAACTGGCTGGGTGAAAAGCTCACATGCTCTAAAAGTAATGAAGAATGTGTCAAATGTTTGAACAGAAACAATTAACTTATGCCCAAATCTTTATTGTTTTGCAAGTAATCAGAAATTGGGAAAAATAATGGTAGTTACAAGAGAATATCTATTGTCTTCAGAAAAGAAATTTCCTCACACAGCTGCTCTAAGTAGTGAACTTTTTGAGTGTATTTAATATTGAGAGTTTCCCTCCCCTCCACTGTAGAAATATTTAGAGAACAGCTTGCTCAAAAAGTATTCCTTATTAACGACAAGCTCACCTAACATACGCTGTCTTAACTGACATGTATACAATATACTCAGTGTTCAAGTCCAGGTTGGATGGGGCTTTGAGCAAGCTGGTCTAGTGAAAGATGTCTCTACCCTTGGCAGGGTGTTGCACTAGATGATCTTTAAAGGTCCCTTCTGACCCAAAGCATTTTTATATATATATATATATATATATGTATGTATGTATGCAAAACTGTGTGAGCAAATCTGTATTTATCAGTATTTCTGCATTACTCTTCAGAAAGTCAAAGTAAACAAAGTAAACAGGAACAGTAAAACATGTAAATGATGGACTACAGCTATTAGTTGTAATAGTAAGCACAGCAAGGAACACACATACACAAATGAAGGTGAGAATATCTACAACATGTTATTATTTGATGGGGTAATACAATTACAAAAAGTTTGCATCAAGTTGAATTACTGGGCTTCAAGGCTATTTTATCCACCTTCACTAAATCTAATTTAAATATTTAAGATGGGACACTTGAACAGAAGAAATATATTAAAGATTAATTCATTGTGTTTGCTGAAGTACAAACTGAAATTTATTATGTGGTAAAGAACTAACTGCAAATTGTCCATGGAAAAAAAATTGCCTCCAGAATGAAGAGGATTCTCTATTAGCAGGCAGTTGGAAAACTGATGTCTCTGATTTAAAAACCAGCTCAGAAATCTAGGCTTGGGAGCAGGATAAGCAGGGAGAATTTTGGACTTCATGAAAACCCAAAGTCTTAATGAAAAGCACTCCCAGAAATATGCTTAGCAATTCTTTAGAATTATTAAGAAAACTGTTCCAATGTAATCAGAAGATCATTCTCTTTACTGGATGTCTCATGACTTCACAGATCAGAAAAAGTACTGAGACAGGCTTTAATTTTGAATGTTTAATGTTTAAAGAAAGATGGACATTTTCAAACATTTCTTATAAAAAGTCTTCAACATATTAAAATTTCCATCTTGTTAAATAGATTCTGAATGGTGCTTTTTGGAATAAAGAAGACGACATAATGCAGAGGTCTTCAAAGTTTTAATCAGGAAACAGTCCTTAAAGTTCTGAAGACCAAACCGATCAGACAATTTCCTTGAAAGTTTTAACCAGAAAAAAACCTGCATTCTTACTCAATGCTTCCAGTTGAGGCGAATGAGTACTGTGGTTGTTAAATACAAGGCAAAGTCACACAGATTCCCAGATTAGTCTGGCTTGTATGTAGTCCATGGAATTTTTTTTAACTGGGAAAAGTGAAGAAAGGAGATGGCTACTCTACGTCAAGTGGTGAAATATGTGGCCCACGTTAGAAAGTAAAGAGTATTGGGGAATGTGGAAAAGACAGGCCTTGTAATCAACAAAAGAGCTAAAGGGAGGGCTCCATCCTGATGTTAGGAAAGCCAAATTAATTTTTAGTTTAATCTGGTGAGGGATGTGAAGGGCAACAAGAAAGGCTTGAACAAGTATATTAGCAGCAAAAAGAAGATGAGGGAAAATATGGATCCACTACAGCATGGGGCAGAGGTCCTGTTGACAAAGACCAGGAAGAAAGCCAGGAAGATACTCAATGCTTTCTCCAGCTTAGTCTTTGTTGCTAAGATTTTCCTTCAGTAATATTGGGTCCCTGAGACCAGTGGGAAATTCTGGAGCAAGGAAGACTTCTCGGTAGGGAAGGATCAGATAAGGGAACATGTAAACAATATCCTGCACCAGGGAAGGAACAACTTCAGGCACCCATATATGCTGGTGATTGAAGTCTTGAAAACAGCTTGGCAGAGAAGAATTTGGGGGTCCTGCTGGACACCAAGTTGAACATGAACCACCAATGAGCCCTTGCAGTTAAGAAGGCCAACAGCTCCTTGAGCTATAACTAGTAAGTCAAAGGTGATCCTTCCACTTTGCTCAGCCCTGATGAGACATACCTGCAGTGCTGTTTCCAGGTCTGGGCTCTCAAGTCCAAGAGAGACAGGGATGTACTGGGGTCAATGCAGTGAAGGGCCACAAGTACAATTAAAGGGATTGAAGAAACTGATATACAAGGGGAGTCTGAGAGCTGGGGTGGATTAACTTGAGGTAGAAAATGTTCAGAAGGATTTGATCAATATTTACCTTCATATATGAAGCAGGTGTATTGAGTTTATGTATTAAGGTTTTGGTAGCAGGGGGCACTACAAGGGTGACTTCTATGAGAAGATGCCAGAAGCCTCCCCAAGTTGGATAGAGATACTTCTAGCTGACTCCGAGACAGACCCACCACTAGTCAAAGCTGAGCCAATCAGTGATGTTAGTAGCATCTCTGTGATGATATATTTAAGAAAAGGTAAAAAAAATGTTGTGCAAGAGCAGCTGTGAGAGATTAGTGAGGATGCATAAGAGAAACAACTGTGTAGACCTCAAGGTCTGTGAAGAAAGAGGGTGACGATGTGCTCCAGGCAACAAAGCACTGTGGAGAATACCATAGTTATCCCTCTTTAGCCCATGGAGGTCCATAGTGAAGCAGATATTCTCCATCCTGTCCATGGAGAACCCCACACCAAAGCAAGTGGGTGTATCTTGAAGTAGGTTTGCTTGATCCCTTGCAAAGCCTATGCTGGAGCAGGCTCCTGTGGGAACTGTGGCCAGTGGAGAAAGGCTGTGCCACAGCAGGTTTACTGGCAGGAGCCATGAAGCAAACCACTCCCGAAGGATAGCTCTCTGTGGTAAGGTCCCATGCCAGACCAGTTTGTGAAGAACTGCAGCTCGTAGGAAGGACTCACATTACAGAAATTCATGAAGGGCTGTGTCCTGTGTAAGAGATCTCACAGTGGAACAAGGGAAGAGAGTGAGGAGGAAGAAGTGGCAGAGACAAAGTGTTATGGACTTAGTACAACACCTATCTCCCATCCCCCTGCACTGCTCAGAGGAGTTAGAGAAGTCAGGAGGAAGATTAGTTCAGGAAGAAGGGAAGGGTAGGGGGAAGCTGTTTTTAGATTTCTTATTTCTCATTATCCTACTCTGATTTGATTGGTAATAAATTTATTTCCCCAAATCTGCTTCACTTCTGATGGTAATTGCTGAGTGATCTCCCTGTCCTTATCTTGATCCATGAGTTTATTCTTCTTCTCCTGTCCTGTTGAGAAAAGGGGTCTGATAGAGTGGCTTTGTGGGCACCTGGCAGCCAGCCAAGGCCAATCCAGCACAGCAGGAAGTAAAAAGAGATAAACTCAGATTCTTTCTAGTGCTATTCAGAATAAGAACAAGAGGCAATGGGCACATACTGAAATATGGGAAATTCTGTTAACACATAAAAAATTAGCCTCTTTATTGTAAAGGTCGCCGAACACTGAAGCAGACTGCACAGAGAGGTTGTGGAGTCTCCACCCTCGGAGATATTCAGAAGCCAACTGGACACAACCTGAAGCAACTTGCTTTACTTAACCTTGTTTTGTAGAAGAAGGCTGGATTAGATGGCTTCTAGAGGTTCCTTCCAGTCTCAATTATTCTGGAGTCAAGTTTAAGGAGGACTCGTGTTACACAGGAATCACATTGGCTGTCTGCAGAGACGCAAATTTGACTCCTCCTTGTTCGGCTATGCACATGAGCCTGCAGACTGAGAATATCATTTTAAGACCTTTAAACACAACTTAGAAAAGTTAGGAAAAATATGCGACTGTTCTTCTATAAGAGAGAATGGTGTATTGTAAATATTTATGTAGCAACATACCCATGTATATTTGCTTCATTGCAGTGTAGAAAACTGTCTTATGCTGTTAATATTCATCAGTTCTTATTAAGATCAAGATCATGTCTTGGCCTGATTTATTCATTTTTAAACAGAGAATATTTTCTTAGCACTGAGAATATTGGTTAAAAGAACAAAATACTTCTGCAAACAAATATGTTGAAAATTAAACTCTGGATTGTGTATACAAAGGCAGGAAATACTAACACTTTAAAATAACCAAAGCATATGGTAATGAACAACGTGAAGAGCAAATTGTTAAAATAATAATAATAAGGCTATAAAACAAATGCCTACAACCAGCAGATATCTCTAGAGTACTTTTAAATGTCTGATCACAATGAATTATGAATATTTCCTGGTTTTGTTCTTTTCCCTGTGGAAGACTGATCACTGACCTGCCTAGCACATGCTGGATGCACTTGCCCAAGGACAATCTAATCACAGAAAATACAGAGGCAGCATGTGTTAAATCCCAACCCTAATCAAGGCTAAAGGGGAAAGGCCACAATTTCTAACATATTTGAAAAATTTAAAGCACTTATCAGCCTTTTGCAGGAGAGGACTCTGATGGCTCTACATCTGAAAGAGAATAATCATGCAGTTTTCAGCTCTGCTGGTCTAGGCTGTGATCATTTCTAAATGTGAAAGTAAAAGGCTACAAGCAAACATAAGAGTGCATATTAGAAGGAAATCACATTAAGTAAACTACTCAAGATGTACTCTGGGGTAAAGACTTGTAGCATATATTTATTTAATGCACAAAATAGCATAACAAATACAGGCATTGCAGATCAAGCTGTGGTTCACTGTGATGAGATACTTGTTAAAAGCAGATACACAGACATTTGAGAAAATGAACACTAAACAGATGCTGAGAAGGCTTTTACCAGTAGCCATAATGCCTAAGACTTTCCCACATGTGTCCTGTGAAAGACTTCCAATTTCCCATTTTAAAAAGTAGTAGTAACTATTTCTGATTGTAAACCCTAAGGAAAGCAGAAAGGCCAGCTTTAAAACAGCATTTTTCTCTTCAGATTCTTACCTGCTGTGGCACCACAGTAATCTTTCAGGGTACCAGAGAAGTCACCTAAGGCCACAAAACTCTTTCAGAATTTATCTAGAACTCATAACTCATGTGGAGTGGTCACTATCACCTCCAGCAGCAGGAGAGTGCTGCTCACAGTTTTCTGCACAGGTAAAAATTACCCCAAAATCTTCACAGGCTCCTTGCTGTGCTCTGGGCTCTTTCTGCAACATCTGAGAGGACAGGACAATGGTAACTTCTGGAAGTGGCATATAAATATGGTAGATGGAGGCACATTCCCTCCTACATGTCTGAATCTGCCTTAATATAGGGGCAGTTAATAAGTTTGTTGATTTGGGAAGGGATTTCTGATATCAAAATGAATACAGCTGAACAGGATTATGATGGGCAAAGTCATGTGTGAACTGCACATAGTTTTTTTTAATTAGAAAGACACTGAAGAGAAAACACAGCTATTTACGAACAAAAATATTCCTCTTGTCATAAATTTAAACTGCACATGCTATTGTTAGGTTGTTTGGCAGCAAGGTCATGCTGTAAGCGGAACAGAGATGGTAAGGCAAAATAGCAAAATATTTTCCTTCACTGCCTGAATGTGTAATTGCTGTCATGGCCCACTATGCTGAGATGTTACCATGTACGAAAGGGTGAGGAAGGACTGGAAGCAGGTTTGTATACAGCTGCTCCCAAAGTAGATTAGGGCATGATGCATAGTCTAGAAAATTAAATACTCTTGAGGCATTCAGGTAAAACAATTTGGCTCCCTTCTTATATTTTACTGAAAAATGCATCTAGTGGATAAATGTAGGTCATTTTCATAGTGGTATAGAATGAAATATGCCCTGTCATTTTTCTTATTGACATACTCTTGCCAACTTTATCAATATTAACTCTTCAAAGCATTCAAATACCATGACCAAAGTCTTCTAAGATGTTGGAATATTGTAGAAGTAACATATTTGCTGTTACTTTATTAGTGTTCCAGGTTTAGATCACAGTGAGTAGAGTAAGTGAACCTACCTTTTTTTCTGGAATAATACTTCAACTTCTTTGAAGTTATAGGCTATTCTGAAATGGGAGTGTTATTTTTAGCAAAGTGAATTATCAATGCAGGGCAACAAATTCAGGATTCCTTGAGCCTGAAGGAGAGTAAGCAAGAAGGGACCTACATGTAGCTCACTGACATGAGTATTGAACTAGCAACGAGGAGACCAGCATATCACTCCTGCTCTTAATACTTGTTTTGCTTGTAGTAGGAAGTATGTTACCACCTTTGGAAGGGGGACCAGACTTAATGTTTCCTTCTCCTGAGTCAGTACTCTGAATATTGTGCTCAAGAGAAAAAAAATACATTCCACGCCTTTTGAAGAGGTCCTAGCTGTGGCTGTGGATTGTGTGCTTTGCAGGAGAAAGAAGTGGGGAACAATGAAAATTCAGTCAGGATTAACATGAGGCAAGTGATAAACCTCTCACATGTGTCATGGAGGCAGCAGTTGCGGGCATACACAGAGGCAGAGCTGCGTTTTCCCCAAGGCACTTACCAGAGACAAGTCTAGTGTCCCCGGGTCTTAAATTCTTTTGAAGTGAAGGAAGAAAATTTTTAAGCTTCTTCTGTCCCATAGTAATCTGAATCTCATAATAAAACAAGTAAATAATCAGTTCACACTGTGACATCAAGACTCTCAAACTCCTGCTCACAAAATCCTAAAGACGTTTCAGTACTTTGGAGACTCTGAAATGGCCTCAGGATTTTCCTAAAGTGAGAAAATCAAACATGGCATTTAGCACCACATTCACAGCACAACAAAGAGAGCACTTCTACGACTTTAAAAGACTTTTAGAAAAACAAGAGGGTTTTTTTTTCCCTTCAGTAAGATTTCTTAATCTTCCAATTCTTGTTTAAAAATAGTTTGAATTTTTAGCTGTAATATTTCTCAGAATATTTTAGGAGACAGAGGAAGCACGTTCAGAAAAGAACTGCTATGAAACAGAAAAAAATTCAAGGAGGGTTTTATTCTAGTGTATCTTAACACTAGGTCCAAATCTACACATTACATATATCCCTACCTCCCCAGATTATGCCAGTTTTAAGATAAATCATAGCTCTTAGCTTCCCAACTGTATTTAAAAATATATTTTCTTTCAGAAAGACTTAGTTCTTTAAATATAAAATGATTTTTCACTTGGCTTTAAAGACCAATTACTCTGAAAATTTTAAGAGAATCTAATAAAACTTGAACAATCTAAAGAAGTGCTGCAGTAATTTAGAGTGGTGGCTAAAATATAACCATGGCTACAAAGAACAAGAAAAACGAAAGGTACTTCCCATCTTTGTGTTGTCACAATTACAGAGCTATAATGGAAGATAGAAAGGTTTATTTAATTAAATGTTTAAAAATGAAGTAATTGTTCAAACCCTAGTAATCTTT
>NW_009714187.1:0-244 GCF_000703405.1 Apaloderma vittatum | reverse complement strand
ACCTGTATCCATACAGGCAGAATGGACATAGTTGAGCAGATATACACAGGTTAAAATTAAATTTGCTGCTCAGGTATAAGCATTGAAGACCTATAATCATGAAGCTCAGAGAGGGATATTTCATTATATTTTACCCGAGTACTTGAAGTAGGATGTTCATATTCAGCAAAACACATTTCTCAGTGAAAGCAATGCACTTCACCATCTGCTTAAGTATTTTGCTAAATCAAGACCTTAATTAATT
>NW_009714186.1:0-3850 GCF_000703405.1 Apaloderma vittatum | reverse complement strand
TGGTTATGTCTTCATAAAAGGCTATCGGGTTATCAAGCTATCAGCAAACACATCTGTTCCAGCACCAGAAGGACAGAATTAACTAACCAAGATTTCTACATAAGTAGAAACTTGGAGATTAGAGAATAAAAGTGGTACCATGTGCTTGAAGGGTCACAGGTTACAGGGTGTAGTAAACAGCAGCTTTCAGCCATGTTTGGCATGGAGCTCTTTGTACCTCCTGCTCAGCGTTGAACATTGGACCAGAAAGGATCCATAGTTTAGCAGTTAGGGCACTCAGCTGAGATGAGACCTCATTTCCAGGATTTGCTTCAATCAATATCAAAGTAATTTATATCACTTATTCATTGTGGTGGAGACCCTCAGCCTGAGTTCTCTAGCCATGAGACTATATAAGTCCATCAAGCTGACTGGTGTCAACCAGAGCCTGGATACTCTTTTGAGAAGCAGTCCAAGTGACTGCAACAACCACAAAGTGAAGGGAGACTCCTCTTCAGAATGTGTTAAAACACCTGATCAAACAGGTGTGCTGTGGGTATAGTTAGTGAACCACATCTTAGAGGCCAAGCTCCTGAATACAGCTAAAGAAAGCTGAAGAGCCTATTTACTTGAACTTGAGCAATGCTGGACATGCTTTGAAGCAGAATTCAAGGTATAAAACAAGCATTTCTGGTGAAATTATAGATAGCTGACACTTCCTGCTTAAAGTCCTAAAACCTATAAATAAAAAGAGATTACTAAATTTCTGGTTTTGTAATCTCAATTTGGATGCCTAATTTCCATTTTAGAATCCAAGAAAATTTTTAAAAAAGTGTTGAGAGTTAGGACTGGGTGAGCCACTAAATGCTGGCAAATGCTCTCTAACCCCTCTCCTATCCCACTTGTGAAGAGAAAGGGAATAACATAGAGGGACTTACAGACTGGAAAACAAAACTAAAACATCTTTAGTTAACCATAATAGTACTAATAAGGAAATAATGAAAACTAATTAAATATATACAAATATGATATTGAACTCACACCCTCCCCTGATGGCAGTCACCACTGATGATGCATATGGAATGAAATACACTTGTTGGTCACCTGTTCTCTGTTCCTTCCCAGAGGTGAAACCTTTTACTTCCTTGTGATGGCCTTTACTTCCCAGCAACCCCAGCGTGGCACACAAGATTCAGCAGTGGCCTTGGTCACTACAGAAGCAAGTATAAGCAAGAGCCTTCCTAAACATCAGGCATTTTCACTTCTAGTAGCAGACACTGTCTGCAAAACCATGATGTTAAGTTCAGAAAGTGCAGCCTCTTAGAAGAGACTGAGCTGAAAAGTAAAATCACTGAATGGAACCAGTTCTGTTTAGCTCAAGACAAAAAGAAACAAAATTAAATACTCTAAGACAAAAAAAATGGCCCAAATTTCTGCATACTCAACAGAGTTGATCAACAAATAGTCTAATTAAATATTAGATATAGTAGGTAAATAATAAACATAATGTATTTATAAAAATTTAGTATATTCAATATTTATCATAGTGTATTGTAAGTACTAAAATTTTAGGAAAAAAGGTTGTTTCAAACATATTCGGTGATTCAGGAAGCAATGATTGTGGGGGTTTTTTGATTAAAATGTTTTTGAGCAATTTGAGGTACAGCTGGTATGAGACTAAGTTAAACACAGTATTTCATATATATCTATAATATATAATCTCTCCCTATGTATAATACATAACAATCTTAGGATAATGAAGAATCCATACTTTTATTAAAAACAGAGTAAACCCAGTAAAATTTATCTTCCTTTATATCAAGGAAGGATATTTAAGAAAGATATGAAGGAAAGCAAGTCTGCACTATGCTATGTAACATCTCATCTACTCTTTATCAAACAAGATGAGCTTTTGTTCATTGTCATCATAACAAAACAATAAATATGTATCAATTAGTATTGGTAATTAGGGATTTGTTTCAGCAGACAATTATTGTGGAACTGGAGACAAAATATTTAAAAGCTAAAGGGCTACATAATTGTGTCTCTGACAAGAAGTGGAAAGTGCACTCAGAAGTGTTTTATTTCCATATATATATTCACCTACAACAAAAGCAGAATCTGAAGTGCTAATGTCCTTCAATTTTTCTTCCCACGTCTCTGTGTATATGCATTTTTATATCTTGAAAAATTGGTAAAGACAATAAGGAAATTAAATTTTCTTAAGATACTGCATTAGGAGTAGGATTCAAGGCAAATTTTGACACAAGGTCCTGACTAGATAGTTACTCATCTGATTTTCATGCTGACTCTTATGCAGTGTTAGCATAGCTAAAATTCCCCTTAGGACAGCTATGTAGTCAAAGTGCTTAACAAGAACAAGATCAATCTGACTGAAATCAGTTATTAATGTTAGTCATAATTTGACTTACTAAAATAGTTTGATATACTTCTTTTTGTAATTTGTTAAACAAGCTTACCACTATGTCAAAAGCGTATAAATTAAAACCAAGGCATGGGAAATGCTCAAAACAGCATATATATGTTAACATTTATCTTTCTATTTCTTTTGAACGTCCTTTCTGTTTATGGTTGAAATAAAAATGAAAAAGCAGGAGGGACAATTGTACACCATGTTGAAATTTTTCACTATAGTAAATAATCCATAGATAGTTTCTCCTGTTATTTGTTATTTATCCCACTGTTGGATCCCTGCCAGTGAATCCTCTTGCAAATGCCATTAATTTGAATGTTCAAGTGATTATATTAGTCCATTAATTATCTACATGTTTATGCAAATATCAACAGTTACCCCTTTAGCCTTTTAAATTTTTTATCCCCAGTACAAACCATGAACAGTGTTTGTACAACCAGCAATTTAATATTGAACATTCTTCACCATTAAAAACTACAGTTTCACCCATCACTGCATCCAGATCTTGTTTTCACTCAGATATTCAGGTTTAGGTTAGTCCAAGAAAGCAGGAGACAAAGGATCAGGGAATTTGTACTCTTGTGTCAGTCACTTCTGTTGAGCCCAAGCTGAGCAGGGTAGGATTCAAGATACATTGAACCAGTGAGGTAGAGCAAGAGCCTCTATAACCTGATAGTTTGCAGCCATCACCCTGATAAAGAAATCCTACCTTCCAGACCTGTTCTGAGAACTGTTGCTATGTATTATCCTGTATCTGCCATAGCAAAACATATTTTTTCCTTATAATAGAGGCTAGAACTGATGAAAGCAGCAGAGAAATATCATTTCAGGATTCTGACTAAATTTAGATATCAGGCAAATGTTAAGCTAGTCAGTCTAGTCAACAGAAAGATTCTAAACTATATACTGAAAAGCAAAACCATGGACTTAGGGTGCTTTAACTAAGAAATATAGACAACATGCGGCATAGATATTTTTACAATGCAGCCTTTCCTGCCCATGTATTTACATTTTTCTAACATTTCAGCTTTAGCCATTTAAATCCTTCTGGATACAACCATTGAACTTGTTTTCTTTTTAAATGAGATAGAATAATGTCATTATTTTAATGAGGGTAAAATTAAGGAAAGAGTTTCCTGTGAGTTTGTTTGTTAATTCTTTATGTCGCTCCATGTTGAATAGAGAAATAATGGAAATAAAAAAAAATACAGATTTGATGCTCTCAATCAATGATACAGCTCTCTCATCTGAAGGGTTCGAAATCAAATCCTAAAAGCCTCTGGGGTATCATCAATAAGAGTATAATTTCCTATTATCTAAGAGGATCCAACTTCATGAAGTTCAACAAGACCAAGTGCAAGGTCCTCCCTCTGGGTCAGAGCAATCCCAAGCACCAATACAGGCTCGGCAGTGATTGACTTGAGAGCAGCCCTGAAG
>NW_009714185.1:18469-19277 GCF_000703405.1 Apaloderma vittatum | reverse complement strand
AGGTTAACAAAGCATAGGGGGTTGAGGGACATGTTTGGATAATTTAGATGAAGCATAACTTACAATGTAGAGAGGTTCAGGATAGAGTCTGTTCTACACAACACAGACTCTATATTTGAATTCCTTTCACTGAAATCTCAGGGAAAAGGTGAAAGAATCTTCTACTAGTCACAATTAAGTAAAGTTTTCTAAATTGCACTCCTGCACTTAGTAACTTATAATTAACCTATGGTTGATTTAGGACACCTAAACTCTTTTTGCAAAGAAAAAAAGAAAGAAGAAAAATGAGAGAGAATGCAGGGCCTCTCCAGAAGGATACACGTGACCTGATTACTGAGGATGTGGAGAAGGCTGCAATATTCAACAACTTTTTTGCCTCAATCTTCACTGGCAACCATTTGAACCACACCACCCAAATCACAGAGTGTTGGCTGGGTCTGGGAGAGTGAAGAAGCACTCAGGGTAGGAGCAGACCAGGTCCAGGAACCTAAAGAACCTGAAGGTGCACAAGTCCATGGGACCTGATGAGATCCATCCACAGGTCCGGAAGAAACTGGCAGCTGAAGTTGCTAGGCCACTGGCCATCATATTGGAGAGGTCCTGGCAGTCTGGTGAGATTCCTGCAGATTAGAAAAGGGCAAACATAACCCCCATCTTTAAAAAAGAAACCAAAGACAATCTGGGGAACTACAGACCAGACATCCTTAACTCTGTGCCAGGTAAAATCATGGAACAGATTCTCCTGGCAGCTGTATTAAGCCACATAAAAAAAATCAAGTGGTTGGTGATAGCCAGCATGGCTTCACTA
>NW_009714185.1:11208-18373 GCF_000703405.1 Apaloderma vittatum | reverse complement strand
TTTGACACTGTCCCACATGACATCCTTGTCTCTAAAATGGAGAGACATGGATTTGACAGATGGACCACTCGGTGGATAAAGAACTGGCTGGATGGTTGCACTCAAGAAGTTGTGGTCAATGGTGACATGCCCACGTGGAGACCAGTGACAAGGGGTTTCCTCAGGGGTCTGTTCTGGGTCCAGTGCTGCTCAACATCTTTGTCAGCGACATGGATGACGGTACTGAATGCACCCTCAGTAAGTTTGCCGATGACACCAAGCTGTGTGATGCCATGGACTCACTTGAGGGAAGAGATGCCATCCAGAGGGACCCTGACAGGATTGAGAAATGGGCCAGTGCAAACTGCATGAGGTTTAGCAAGTCAAAATGCAAGGTCCTGCACCTGGGCTGGGCTAATCCCCCTTTACTCTGCTCTTGTGAGATCCCACCTCAAATACTAAGTCTAATTCTGGTGTCCTCACCATAAGAGGAACATAGATCTGTTGAAGCCTGTTCAGACAAGGGCCACAAAGATGATCCAGGGGCTGGAGCACCTCTGCTATGAGGACAGGCTTCAGGACCTGGGATTATTCAGTCTGGAAAAGAGAAGACTTCGGGGGGACCTAATAGCTGCCTTCCAATGCCTGAAGGTAACCTACAGGAAGGCTGGAGAGGGACTTTTTCCAAGAGTGTCCACTGATAGGATAAGGGGAACTGGGCTTAAGTTGAAGGAGAATAGATTTAAATTAGATTTTAGGAAGAAATTCTTCAGCACGAGGGTGGCAAGATTTTGGAATAAATTGCCTAGAGATGTGGATCCTCCTCCCTGGAGGTGTTCATGGCCAGGTTGGATGGAGCCTTGTGTAGCCTGATCTAGTCGAGAGGAATCCTTGCCCATGACAGGGAGGTTGGACTAGATAATCTCTAAGGTCCCTTCCAGTCTAGGCCATTCTATGATTCTATGATTTTTAGGCAACACTTGATATCACTACCTCTACAATTTTATGACTCTGAAGCACACTCCACTGCTTGCCAAAATCAGTAGAGTGTTTCTTTTAATTTCAATGATTGGACTGAACCCATACAGTTCATTAGAAAACTTACTTTCTCAACCTCTTTTGCAGGTTCATTAGATCCCGACAAGAAGAATATTTTTGCCTATGCTCTCTATGCTCTCATCAACAGACTTTCATCACATGCAATTGGAGATTTAACACTAGATTTATTTCTTTACTATAATTAAACCAGATTATTTAAAGGGGTATTTTTTGTTCTGTGAAAAGTTCTCAGCTCATTAATGTTGTTTATAGCAAAACACCACTTAAAGACTGCAGACTGTAAAAAAGAATTCTAATGGTTTTTTTTGCATGCAACGTAAATAGTGAAAAAGATAAGACTTTCAACTCACAAAATCTTCGAGCTATAACAAAAAGCAAGCAAGAAAAGTTCCATTTAAATTACTTTAGCCGAAATTGCTTCTTTATATTACATAGAAAGCATATTTCTATTTGCAAACAAATAATAATTAGTTAACAGCTGTTACTACTGCTTAAGTTTTATACTTTTACTTACAAACTCCATTTGACAGAAGTAGAAGTCATGAAATATGTATTATGAAATCACACAGGCAGATAAAATCATGTTGCCCAGGACACATGTTGAAGTCTCAGAGGGTACTTAATTCACAGAACTTTATTGAATTGTCAACATTTAATACAATTCTTTATTAATAAAGAGCTGATGGAAGATTCTAGCAAAAAATGTTACGTACAAGTGTCAATATATTGTGTGCATTACTTTCCACAGCCATTTTTTTTCTGCTCAGGTTGCACTCACCTACTTTATCTTACTCTACTTCATATTCTACATGTCTGATCCTCCAGATTTCCAGATCAATACTTAATCTTAGCACTGAGAGCTCCTGACTACCTTTATTTCTGAAATCCTGTTTTTTAAAGGAGGATGAGTGAGCTTTTGTGCCCTGGTTTCTCTCAAATACTGATTTAAGATATTACCAGAATACACACGTGAGGCTTAATAGTCATCTAAGCTCTGAAAGTGGAGATATAACTTATCACTGGTTGTTGGAGTTATAACTTATCACTATTGTTATGGTTTGTCTCATTATAGAAACACTTACACAAATGGAGTATGCTAATCTTAGTATTTATCACCTTTTCTTTTTTTTTATTCTTATTTGTAGAAAAAAAATAGCTTTCACAAGATCCATTTGTGTGTAGGACGATCATTCTGCCAAAGGGAGTAATTCAGAGATGCACCTGCAACAGGCTCTAAATAGCAAAGACAACTCATGTTGTTTGCAGATGTTCTTATATTAGCAAGTACTACAATTTCTTCACAAATCACTGTGATAAACTATTGACTCATATTTGTCTAAATCTACAGTCACTATCATCAAGTGTGTAAAGGCAGAGTGAAGAACACCCCATCAAACAATAATAAAGCAAGAAAAGCATAGTTCATCCGCCTCCCCTTCCAAAACTACAGCTTTGACTTGAACTGAAAGCTATTTAGAAGGAAACATTAATCTTTTCCCCTTGACAGGCTGGCAAATCTTCTGTGTGATTCATGACTTTTTGGCTGACAAAATACTTTTGAACTGGTTCTGAAGAGCTAATTAATATAATTGGAGATTTCACTCTTTATATAAGTGCCTGAGGAAGTTTAAACTAGATTTGTGTTTCTGCTGAAGGCACTATGTGTGAGCTCACTTCCCCTCTCTTTCTTCTTTATTGCTCTACTTAAATGGAAATGCTGAGAAAACAAGACTATAGCTCAACAATTCACATGTCACAGCATACAAATATTCTATTATCTATATTGAAGACTTAGAACATCCCATATCATCAACCTTATCAAGTACTTACCTGAGATTGAAGTATCTTATTCTTAACATCAGATTTCACTGTGTATGTCATGGCTTTGAGTCTGGCAGGGGTTTTGGAAAAATAGAGATAGAGTTGTGTGGGAAGCTTCAAGAGCATCCCTCACACCCAGGTAGGAGCTGTACCTGCCTCTGGCCCAGGCCAAGCCAATCAGCATCTCTGTGATCAAGCTATTTAAGAGGCAACTTTACCATTCTATTTATCTCTTTTGTTTTTGTCTCATTTTGAGCTGTCCTGTCTTTAATGTTGGGGAATATTTGTGTTGGAGGAGGGGGAGGTGAGAGGAGAATAAAGGAAGAAAGGGAGAAGAGTCCCAGAGGAGAAGGAGAGAGCGAAGTCTGCTGGAGCAGGACCTCTCCCTGGAGCCTCGTGATGGCTGAGATGGCAGGAAGATGATTGACTGCCAGTTGAAGGGACTGAGGGTGGTGAGAATGTCCAGGATGTGGTGGTACATGCAGAGCCCCATGCGAGAGGGGAGAGAATGATCATCAGCGAGGGACACACCTGAAGCAACCTGTGGCCCTGATGGACTCACTATAAGGAAGAGGATTGCTTCCTGTGGGGTGGACACCATGTGGCATGAAGAAGAGACTGCGAGGATCCGTCTTTCTCAAAGAGGCCCTGCCATGGACCATGAGTAATGGCCAGATGGACCAAAATCCCACCACTTGTTACACCTTGCACAGATGGAGGGAAGGAGGTAGCCGAGAAGATGGGAGGAGTGGATTTCAAAGTGTATTTAAAATCAGGTCATATTTATTGATGTATTCCTCTCACTGCCCTACTTAGTAAATGATGGTGGTGAATTAAATCTCAGTTTTTCTTCCAAATCTGTCTGGTTCTTTACTTGTCATGTTAAATGATAGATTATTACCCTCCCTATCCTTAATCTCAACCTTTGAGCCTTTATAGTTGAATGGTCTCCCTCCACATCACTGTGGAAATTTGGATGGGGGAAGGAGTGAGCTGGAGACACTATTTTTTTGTGTTCCCAGCCTGGGCAGTCAGCCTGAACCATGACCGTGCATTTACTCTCTTAAATGGAAAAAAAACAAACAGACCAACAAATCCACCCAAACCTTCCAAATAAACAAAAAACGTCACTAAATCAAAAAGTAACAGTAAAACTTTAATCCATCTGTTGGAAGAAGTTTCTACAATTATGCTCTAAGACATTTCTACAATTCTACCCTTTAAGGAATTACATAGTTTATGTGTTTTAAATGTTTCTGCATGGGTGTTTAAGGATATGCTTTAGTTAAAAAAAATCTCGAACATGTCCCTCATTAAAAATATTTTTTAAATAAAATAGAAAATTAGAAAGGTGTGAAAATTTATGATCTTTCAGACCAACAGTCCATATTGCTCAGTAGTGTCTTCAACTGTGACTGCAGAAAGACACCACTGAGTAAACACAAAGCAAGTATACAAAGTACTTACACTAATACTTTCTCAGTTTCTGACTACTTCAAGCATAGATTTTCTGAGCATGCTATAGTTTATATATTTGCTATCCAGAAATTGATCTTAATTTGAAATGCTTCCAATTTTCTTGTCTTACAAACTTCTTTCAAACTTATGTCACTTTCTTGCATTTACAATATTCTTTTCACAGACCTACTGCTTGTATTATCTTCATCATCATCATAATGATTATGATGATGAAGTATTGTAATCTCTTTGTTTTAAATGATCGTCTCACTAAAGTCTCATATATCAGATTGGTATTCAAAATAGAATGTATTACTTTTCCTTACTACCATACAATTCTAGATGCGTGTATCTGGGTGGTCACAATTAAATAGGATGAATCCCTGCATTGTCTTCTATAACTGAAAATTGAATAATGTTGATGATAATGATGATACATTAAGTGACTTGAGTAGTATTGGCACACACAGAAACTATTAGGTTGAATCCTTCCCCTGCTCACAATCTTTCTTGTGCAGTTCTCTAAAGTCTGCAATTACTTATGTATGAATAAGATTAAGGTTCATACTTATTACCACAAATGACTTGTATACTATATTATGGTAAAAATTTCAGGAAGAACCATCTAGCTTACAGTACTCTGGATCTTGTGCTGTTGAAAAGAACACAGTGATTTTTGACTTGTATTTATTAAAACTATCTAAGGCCCAGACTGTATAATAACAATAATCACTAAGGTAGACTCTGCTAACTTTTCTTTAAAGTAGTTGCACTACTGTCATACTATGAATTTGACTACTAATATATATTAAATAGGAATTCCATCCACATACACTCTTATAGGCTGAACCATGACTTTCCCTGAATTAAAAAAAATAAATGTATTGACTATCTGATGTAATTAATATTTTTGACTCCTGAAATATGTATCTACTATGAATGAAATTATAAATTACATTTTGATTATCCTCTTATATTAAAAAAAACCCAAACAACCTTCTAATCTCTGTGTTTGTGTTATTTAATAAGTGTATATATTCTTATAACTGCCCTAGCTGTTACAAATACAATTTCAAAAAACTTTATCACACTATTTATTTATCTGACTAAATACATTTGTACTTCTTAACAAAGGAGAGAAAATTTAAATATGATACATATTCCTTGCTTCCAAGATATGAAGTTGGGACACTAAGCATGTGTGGCTTTTTGCATCACAAAACAAACACAAAAATCACTTTTCCATAAGCTCATATTTCTTTAAAATTGTCCTTTCTTGAAAAGAAATAGCTTAGCTTATTTTTACATGTTAAACTCACCTATTTGTTTAATCTTTTTAAGGATATATGAATACAAAAAATGAAGTCAGTTGATTTTTTTTAAAAAAAATCTTTTTTTCTCTTAGAAAGTCCTTTGCATTAGTTGGTCGTACTCTTCCATCATTTCTCTCTGCATTCATCTAATATTTGTCTTTTTAAAATTCTTTTAATCAGTACTTTGGACTGCCTACATCCATCTGTGATTTCTTTATTAATCTCAGAATTATTTCCACACACTTAAACATGCTCTCTTTTCCCTTCACTTTAATATTCAGAATTTACAGTACTACACAAACATCTCTTTACACAAGTTAACTGTTTCACTATCAAGGTAAGAAAAAAATAAAATGCTCTCAAAATGTAATGGTAAATATCAAAACCAGGTTTTTCAGTATCATAGTGTTTCTACTTTAGTAAATGGTACAAGAAGTTTAGAAGGGTATCAAATATTTGCAGTTCTTCAAGCCTTAATAGTAGTTGAGATTGCAAAAGATGAAATTTAGGGTTTTGGTTTGATAAAAACAAAACCAGAGGGTAATAATTACTAAATGCTTTTCCTTTTGTAGTGTTTTGACTCCGACTGGCAGCCAGGTGCCTACACAGTCGTTCTATCACCCCCCCTTCTCTGCTAGACACAGGGAGAAAATATAATGAATATAATGGTTTGAGATAAGGAAAGGGAAATCATACACATCTTTGTTCCAGGCAAAACAGACTCGATTTGGGGGAAATTAGTTAAATTTATTAAAGAACAAAACAGAAAAGAGTAATGAGAAATAGAACAGATCTTAAAAAAAAATAACACTTTCACCCCACTCCTTCCTTCTTCCTGGGCTTAATATCAGTCCCAATTTATCCATCTCCTCCCCCTGGGTGGCACAGAGGGACAGGGAGTATGTTGCGGTCAGTTCATCTGATGTTGTTTCTACCACTCCTTCTTCCTCCTGGGGAGGACTCCTCACTGTTTCCCTGTGGCATTGAGAGGTCCCTCACATGTGAGACAATCTTCACACATCTTTCTTTGATGTGAGTCCTCTCACGAGAAACAGTTCTTGACAAAATGCCTCAACGTGAGTCTCTCCATGGGGTACGAATTCCCCACAGCATCCCAAAAGTCCCACCAGCCAACCTGCTCCGGCATGTGGGCTTCTCTCTCTCCACAGGCTACAGGCTCTGGCAGCAACCTGCTCCAGCACGAGCTTCCCATAGGACTACAACTCCCTTCCGGCATCCACCCCCTCTGGCATAGGGTCCTCCACAGGCCACAAGTAGACATATACACCCGATCATCAACATGGGTGGCAGGAGGACAGCCTGACTTACTATGGTCTTCACCATGACCTAGAGGAATCTCTGCTCTGGTGCCTGGAGCACATCCTTTCCCCACTTGTTCACTGACCTTCGTGTTTTCACATATTCTTACTCCTCTCCCTCTCTGCCAGCTGTTATGTGGCACAATTCTTTTTTCTCCACTTCTTAAATATGTTTTCACAGAGGCGTTCCTCTCCTATCATTACTGATAGGCTAGG
>NW_009714185.1:0-11177 GCF_000703405.1 Apaloderma vittatum | reverse complement strand
GCAGGTCTATCTTCGGAGGCAGCTGGCATTGGCTCTATCAAAGTTAGGGGAAGCTTCTAGCAGCTTCTTGCAGAAGCCTCCCCTAGCGCCCCCTCGTCACCGAAATCCAATCAGGCAAACCCAATTCACCTCTGTATAGATAACAATATCTTTGAAGTGAACCACAGCAACATGAATAAAAACTCGTGGCATTTTTGTGCTGGTTTTTGACTGTAAAAATGTTTATTTTCTTCTTAGAAGTTTGTGTGTTGCTGTGTTTCAGATTTGTGATCAGAACGGTGTTGATAACATGGGGATATTTTAGCTGTTGCTGAACAGTACCTACAGAGCTTCAAGGCCTCTTCTATTCCTCACTCCTCCCAACCAGCGAGTAGGCTGGGTGTGCACACAGTCCTTCGTGAACTTCTCCAAAGTAGGTCCTTACCACAGGCTACAGTTCTTCATTGGCTGCTCCAGTATATGTCCCTTTCACAGGGTGCAGTCCTTTCAGAGCAAGTTGCTCCAGTGTGGGTCTCCTGTGGGGTCACAAATTCTTCCAGAAATCCTGCTCCAGCATGGGCTCCTCTCTCCATGGGTTCACAGGTCCTGCCAGGAGCCTGCTTCTGCACAGGCTTCCCGTGAGATTGCAGCCTCCTTTAGGTGCATCCACTTACGTCAGCGTGGGGTCATCCAGAGTCTGCAGATGGATATCTGCTCCACTGTTAACCATGGACTGCAGTGGGACAGCAGGCCTCACCATGGTCTTCACCATGGGCTGCAGAGGAATGACTTCTTCAGTGCCTGGAGCACCTCTACCCCTCCTTCTTCATTGACCTCAGTGTCTGCAGAGTTGTTTCTCTCAACATATTCTCAATCCTCTCTCTGGCTGAAAATGCGCAGTGACGTTTTTCCCCCTTCCCCCTTAACTAAATTGTCCCAGAGGCTCTACTGCTGACACTTATTGCCTCAGTTTTTGTTCGCAGTTGCATCCATCTTGCGACCGGCTGACATTGGCTCTATTGCACACAAGGGAAGCTTTTAGCAGCTTCACACAGAAACCATCGCTATAGCTCATGCCCATGCTGCTACCAAAACTTTGCCAAGCAAGTCCAATGCAAATCTGCTTCTATTTTGTTGATTGCTTACATAGACACAGGTCAAAAATACATCTTCCAGTCAATGAGGATACAGTTCTCCCTATATTCATGTCCCTATTTCATCCATCTGCTCTTATATGTTAACTATATTTGTTTATTACAGTTGACAAGCTCTTGGAGATTTATACTGCTTCCTAGTATTTCATTTCAACCATTTCTTTTAGATGACATTAGTCTCTGTCACAATAAATCACAATAAATCACAATAAATCACAATAAATCACAATAAATAAATAACTAATATTTGTGTTAACAGGAGAAAATAGATTATATTACTTATTAAGCATTTGGTTAATTACTAATCCTGCATGTGTTTAACAACTAAAAATTCTACACTTAATTGATAAAATAAGTTACGCTTTCTTAACTGAAAAAAACGTGTCAATTTCATTCAAATTTTCAGGAAAGTACATATACTAGACTAAAGTTACAATAACTGGATAACTGAGAACAAGTTGCTTTGCTTATCTGAAATTGTCTGGACGATATGATTTGTTATACTGTTTTCAGAAGTTGGAATAGTGTTCACAATACATGCCAGAGCTGTACTTCAAGATACCTTGGAAAATCTTCTATTAAAATCCAACTTTTTTCTGCAACATATCTTTAGTATCTGCATATTTCAAATAAAAACCACATATTTTCAAAACCACATTTACTTCTAAGTTGCTGAAATCTACATAAATTTGTACATTGCCTAGCACAAAAATACTTCATATCAGCTTTCACAAACAATGATGAAAATTTTCATCAACTAGCCTAAAACTGGTACATTTAAATAGACTTTTCACAGAAGTAGTTCTTCGTTTGTTTCACAAAAAAAGGTGGATATTAGACTGGAAAGATATATTTGTTCTAGTATACAAGGACTGAGAATCTATAATTTAATTTCACTAAGAGAAGAAAAAGTTCTTCCAGGAGTCTAACTTCTAGACTATAGCAAGGTTATTTATTGATTGGCTTTACTAAAATTTAATTTCACTAAGAGAAGAAAAAGTTCTTCCAGGAGTCTAACTTCTAGACTATAGCAAGGTTATTTGCACTTTACTAATTCACAGGAATAATAATGAGTCTTGTCTTTCTCACTCTCCCTCATTCCCTTTTTAATTGTCATCGTAATTTAACAAGATGTTATGCGGTGAGAATATAATTAAGGCTCTCAACAATGCCATCTGTTGGGGTTAAAACCAAATTATTTAGAGCTGATATCTTACTGCTGACAACAGAGAAGAATTATTCTTGGCAACCTGAATAATGAATAAACAAATTTCATTCAGTACTAATTACAAAAGTAAGATAGACTAAAATTTGGATTTCTTAGATTATCTAAGCTAGAGCTGATTATACGCATAACTACTGCTCCTATTGTCTCTTCCTGTTACCATTACCTTCCTACAGACCAAAATCCATCACATCCCCCACTTACAACAGACTTACATGTCCCTTCTCCATATTAATATATAGTAGTTTTATGATGTTTATGTGACTGTTTTACTGGATTATTTAAAGGCCATGTTGGTGTAGTAATATACCTAGTTAACTCCACAAGTCTTCCTGGGTTGTGCACTCCTGAACATCCCCACAACATCTATTTTAATTCCTCAAGAGCTCCCCTTTGTAGTAAATTAAGTAGTACTCTCCAAATGTCATTTCAGGAAAAACTTCCTAAAAGTTTAATCCAGTTGACTACCTCTGTTCCATATAGGTCTCCAACACTGTTTTGAAGAACTTGCACTTCAGACAGTCCTCCTCCAAACAAGTGTAATAATATATTATTAGAAATTCCACAGATGTACTGTGTGGGATTCAGAGAAGACCTGTGTCAAGTGCTTGTCTTGACCCGCTTGTACCTGATAAGGGTTAGAGTCAAGGTGATTCATTTTGATCTCAGAGGTGAAATTAAGACACAAACGGTGTCAGATGTCACAAAAGCAAAACCCTTTATTGACTAACAACCACTGGAGAGGGATAGGAAATAAAGATAAAGAAAAGGAAAAGCAAAGCAGTAAAAGTTCAAGATAGCAAGAAGTATAGCTACCACCACAGATCCAGTGACGTCTCGCAGGTCTGCCTGTTTCGATTTGGTGGGGAAGATCTCCAAAGAACAGCTGTTCACGGTAGCATTATATAGTGTTCCAAGAGCCGCTTTGCCCATTCTCCTCCTGGTTAGTGCATGCGTATGAGGGTCGTTAGGAGCGATCTTCACCCCCCGCAGTGTCGCCTCCATCAGTGGAGCATGCAGAGGTGTCCGGAGAGCCAATTTTTGCCTTGCAGCGCAGCCACCCTATCAGCAGTTACACCTGGTGGGCTTGCAAACCGGTGGGCTTGCAAGACAGCTGCTGTATCAGGTCCAGAAGTTGTTGTTCAGGACTTCGAGCCCCGTGGCTTATCTGGGCTGGGCCCTTAAGTTGTATCAGTAGTCAAGTCAAGTCCTGTGGCTTATCTGGGCTGGACTCTGAAGTTGTTGTTTGAAACTTATCAGTGGTCCAAGCTTGCAAACAGCAGCCCTGAAGTTTCTTTGCGGGCAATTTCAACAGTTTTTTCTCCGCGGGCAATTCCAGCAAGGTTGAGACAAACATTTTTGACACAATCTCTTATAGTGCTATGTAAAGTGGACACAGGGAGTCCATCCCAGAGAGATCAGTCTAGCAGTCCAGAAAGAAACCAATCTGGAACACTTGGTAAAATGAAGAGTCATATGAAAAGGAAAATGCCCTATCACTGCAAACATAACTTGCATAGCTCTTAAAGTCCTGTTTCACAGCTACTGAGGAGCACAAGGGTATCAACTCGATTTTTATAGTTTATATTTGGATAGGTCTTAGAAGAAATAGAAAAACCTAATTTCATAAAGAACCTTACCTTATGCCTGCTAGATCTAAAGAAGCCTTTAGGAACATTCTGCAAGCTCTGAGTCTTGCAGAAGAACAAGAATGAATAGCCAAGCTGACTAAGTGTGTGTTAACATTTATAGTCCACTCCTGTTCAAAGAGAAATGAAAAGTAATTTGCAAAAAGGTTTACGGAAACTCAAGAACTGTTTGTGTTTGATTTTTTTGTTAAATATCCTTGCACTAAAACATGAGGAAGAGAATAAGTGATAACATCTGAAGTATATACAACAGCCAATGCTTCACTGCATTTCTGTAATGGCAATAAAAATATTAAAAAGGAAAAAATATTTAAATTTATATTATATAAATCATCAGTAAGTAACTGCTGATACTGTTCCTGTAGTAGTGCAGTAGCCTTCTGCTACACTGTTGTATGACTGCCTCTTCTCATATTCATGACAGAACAAAGCATGGTGGTGTTATCATTGGGAAGGAGAAAATACAGTGTTAACAAAGTATATGTGAGCCAAACATGAAAAGGTGTACCAAACTGCAAACCTAGGAACTGTGTTCCATGAATGCAGATCGGGCAGTCATGAGAAAAAAAGTCTGAAAGTCATCTGACATTGTCTAAAAAAATACCAGCATGTTGTTAGATCACAGAAATGAAAGTGTTGAAAAGCAATGCTAGGCATCAAAAATTCTTGTTGTCAAAGTATTGAGCAGATGCTAGAGCTTACAGATAAAATGAATACTGACACCAAATGGGAATGTCTAAATTCCCCCCAGGGAAGGTCTCCTAAAATGTAGACAAATGACAGAAACTGACTGAGAAGTGCAGATTAGACTTTTCTGAACAAAGTTTAATTAGGATATAGTAAACATCTGCAGTCATGGTGAGTAGCCTGTCTTCACCCATGGGGTGCTTTTTGCTGATGTCAGTTGAGAAAGAGCTAACCTGCATGTCTGACGTAGAGAATTAACTCTATAAGAGTGTATTTGAAACAGAATGCTCATTATTCCTATTATTGAAAAAAGTCAAAATGCTAGGAGACTTATGGTACAAACCTAACTTCACCAGACTTTTAAAAGGTATCTGTTAATTTTGCTGTTGTTGCTTTGGTAAGTACCCTCAAAAGACAAAAAGTGTTCTGGACAAAGTTGTATTTTAATATGTGGTAGAGCAAGTAACTTTAAAAGTAGAGAAAACTCAGATAAGACAAGAATAAACCAAAAAGGAATTTTGGCCTAGCTTGCTTTCAGCCTGGAAACTCAGTTTCTTTTACAGAAGTTGGATATTAGGCAGTCCCTTCTGGTTCTTAGGAATTCTTTTCTTCTCAGACTTTGACCTTTATTTGGGACAGTGTTTACAGCAATATAATATACATATAGTCATACAAATAAAACATCACACATTGCAAAAATTAAAGTCACTGTTACACAATAGAATGTTTTCCTCCTCCCCTCTCACCTTCTCTTCCAATTATGCTCTACTGAAAAAGCCAAACGTGGCAGGCCAACAGTGTCTGTATAGTTAGTGCAGCAAGTATTTGTTGTTCAGAGAGATAAGCTTCTGTATCTGTTTGCTTTTTCCTGGTTAAGGTGGACCTACACCTTCAAGCCCTTTCTCCATTGAGAAGTCCTATGCAATCAAGGAGCATTTATTTAACTGTTACTAGGAATGACAGCAACCACAGGGAGTAAAAACAGATCTGGCAGTCAGCTTGTCAGGGCAGAAGCCCTGAAGGCACTTGCTGAGGTTCAGTAGAATTGTCAAGGTTGCTAGAATCATAGTGGTAACACACCACAGGACATAGTTCTAGGTGGTATTGACCAGTGACCTGCAAGGGCAGATCAGAAGGCTTTACACTACTGAATCCTGTGAGGTGCCACTGTTTCCTGGTGTTAGACTGCATCCCTGGGACTCACAGCAGGGACTGGGATGTTTGTGATCGCCACCCACACGTGGGTAAATTCCAGATAGGCACCAAGTCACTCACTAAAGGGGCTGCAGGAAGGGCTGAATGGTCCACAAAACATTGGAGCGGGCGGGGCTAGACAGAAAAAAGATTGATGAGTTCTTCACAGAGACCATGAAAGTTCAACAATCTCAGCCCTACTTTGCTAGAGAAGGAGAGCTAAGTCTGTGCTTGAATCAGTAAAGCTCAAAGACTAAAAACTTGTGTCAGGCTGAGAACCTGGCTCATCTGACACGGAGAAGAAAGCTTTTCTCCTCTTGCAGATGTGTTCTCGCAGAAGAGGAACAGAGTCCCGGCGACATATGAGAGGGAACAATTCCCACCAGGAAAGACACCTCAGACAGCCAAGTATGACCCATGCACTGACACAAAGACAGAGCAGTCTGTGCTATTGTTTGGAAACTTTGTTCTGGATGAGGGTGAAGGAACCATCTGCTCCCCAGCTGGGCTGTCCAACAAGTTTTGCTGTTTCTCAGAATCTTGTTTCCAGGATGTGTGAAGAGACTTCTGATGCCTTGAGAGATTACCTCTTGCTGCTCATCCATGTAAGCACCAATGACATCATTAAAATAAACATTAAGCATACCAAGGATGAGCATAGGACTCTGGGTATAAGGATTAAAGGCATAGAAACCTTCTGCCAAACAGTGGAAAGGAATCAAGCAGGTCCAGCTTCAGTCTGCCAGTTAACATTTGATTGGGAAGTTGATGTCACATGCCAGTCTTTTGGGTCCCAGGATGACCTTTAAGGAATAGGAATGGCTGGCTGGTGAAATGCAAGATCTATCTCTGAAAATGGATATCTTTGCCTAACTTATTATGTCAGGCTTCAAACTAGACTTGCTGAAGGAAGTTACACAAAGCGTACAGAGCAGTAAAGAGGTATGTTAGGGGAGGCTTTACTCATTTCCATTGAGAAAGCAGTGTGATTTGACTGATTGTACACAAACATGTGCACCAAGGGAAACAGACAAGAGAATTTAAGAGTCTTTGGGTAACGCTAAAAGTACGATCCCACTGAGATTACAGAGATGTTGTAGCATAGGTTGCATGACTGCAGAGCTATGATGGGTTCAGGTCCTTCAATAAGGACAGGACAGGGAGGGGAGGACAGGTGTTACATTCTGAACATTAGGAGAGGATCAAATACATACAGCTCTGCTTGGGAATGACTGGTTAACTAGCTAAGAGCTTTTTTAGATGACAGTAAGAACGAGGGAAAAAGGAGTGGTTTCATAGTCAGGTGTCGGTTACATACTTTTGACCACGAAGAGTTGAAACCAGCATAGAAAAGCATCAAGATTACAAGACCGGGTTTGGGTGGAGGTCTTTAACTACACCAGTATTTTCTGAAGGGATGGGTAGAAAAAGATTTTTTGGATAGCACCGAAGACTGTATGGAAAGCAGTTTTGCAGAAATCAGAGTTCATGTGAGTCAAGAGTGTACCCTTGTAATGGTGAAAGCATTAGCATCCTGAACTGTATTACTAACAGTGTAACTAGCAGTTTAAGGGAAAAGATCCTTCTCCTTTTCACTGCACATGTTAAAAAATGTCTGGAACACTGACCTCTTTTAGGACCCACAGAAGAAAGACACTGAAATACTGGAGTGAGTGCAGCAGAGGACTACCAAGATGTGCATGGCCTAGGAGAAGAAGTTGATGGATGTTGGTTTGGTCAGCCCAAAGAGGTCACTCAGGGGAGGATGGTGTTGCTGCTGTCAGCCACCTAGTAGTGAGAGAATACAAAGCAAGTGGAGACAAATTTCTCAAAAAAATTCAGTGACAGGACAAGAGGAAAAAGCACAAACTGAAACACAGAAAGCTTAGATAATATACTAGCAAAAAGAGTCTTTGCAATGAGGGTGATCAAACACTGGAACAGGCTGTGGGAGAACCTGTAAAGTCATCCCTGGATTTATCAAAAGGTTGACAGGACAAGTCTCTAAACAATAGCATCCAGATTTGAAATAAGCCCCGTTTTCAGTGGGGATTGGGGTCATGCTTTCTAGACGTCCATTGCAAATGGAATTATTTTATGATTCTGTGCTCCTTTAAAAAGCAAGTGAGAGCTGGATGAGCCTTGGCAAATGGGGGAAGCTGGTCCTTTCTTTTGAACTTGGAGAGAAGATTAAAGAGAAGTCAATAGTTTGGAGCAGGCAAAATTAACTGACCTCCAGCAGATGAGGCCACAGCCTCCATCCCAAACAGAGAAGCGGAGGGGATGAATGAACTGTCAGACAGGCCTCAGGCATGTGGGAAAGGAATACTTCTTAAGGCCAGAATGGGGATTTTGGAGTTGGCTGCCAGCTAGGAAGAGGCTTTATTCAAAACATGAAGCCTAGAAGAAAGAACTTACCTGAAAGGACACTGCAGGTAAGGAAGAATCTCATTAGTGCTAATCTAGAAGCTTGGAACTGATTTCTGTTATTATATTACTTCTAAAAAATAATTACTATAGTACAATGTTGTGGTTTTGTGTTGTTTGGATTTTTAAAATTTGTTGTGGTGTTTTTTTTTCCCCTAGAGTTTGTTTTAGGGAAAAAAATAGGGGAATTTCAAGCAAATTGCTCTGAATGGGATATGATCTCACATGCTGCAGTGTTTCAAAACTGTAAATCCTTTAAAATGATTCAGTGACACTGCAGTGCCACATAATTGAATGTTACTGTATATCACCCTAGACATGGAAAATAGCCTTGTCTGGATGTCTACAAAGTATTTATTTGATTTTGAAAACATGAGTCTAAAGACATGTTCCTACAAAAAAGGTTGGCTTAATTTTATAAGCTAAAATGAAACTTAAATAAATAAAGATTTTATTTCTTAAGTTGTGTTGGTTTTCGTTGTAAGATGCAAATAAGAAAATGCATAGAATGATAGAACACGACCACTAGAGGGCAGAGACGGAGAGCTTTTTAGACTCATTAAGACATTCCTTCTAGAATTAAGTTTTTTGTGACAAATTAGTAATTTTGGAGTGGTAATGAACTCCTGAGCTTGCTACAGAATATGAAGTAATTTTGTATATTCAAGTTCAAACATTCATTTGAATACCATTAATTAAGGTGTGGGAGTCAAATAATTTTAAACAATCACTAAGTTCAATTTAAAATTATTGTAAAATTATTGTAAAATTATTAATGAGACATACAGTCAGTAACAGAACGAGATGATGGGAAGAAAACAAAAATCAGCATGATAAATTAATTGTGAAAGGAAAAAGTGATACTAATTGGGAAAAAATGAAAGTGATATTTCTTGATGTCCTGGGGAGAAAAAAGAAAAAAAAAAAAAAAGAAAAGATATTTCTTCAGATTGCTATACTTACTGAAGTAAAATATAGTGTTCTAAATGGAATGTTTCCTATATGATTACTCCACATCTTATTAACAGTACTTATTCATACTAATTGCCTTTATGTAGCATATCCTTCCAAATATCCTAAGATGATTTTACTATGTATAAATACAATTAATTTTACAGAAGAATACAGAGAAAATGATGTTCAGTTCATTTGAAATTTTCCAAGGTAATACAGTGATATTATACACAGATATTATACAGATTCTATGTCACTGATGTCTTTTACAAAGTATCTAGAAAAGACGATGTTAAAATGTATTTCATAACAGTAAATGTGTGAATATTTCTCTGCACTGCTGTAATGCTCAGTTATACATAGCTAAATCATTTGTTGGCTAAAATTAATCTCAGGGATTAAAACATTAAAATACAGTTGTCTAGCCCCATTCCCATAGTTGGTGGAAATTTTGAATTAAATTCAGTTACTTAACCAGAAACTGTTAACATTGTATGTGACAACTTCTCAGAGGAGAAATCTAGAGGGTTTTTACAGCTGTGATGGTCAAACTACAAGAGAGCTTCACTTTTTGGAAGGCACCTGGAGCCCACAAATATTATGCTGGATCATCACATGCATCTGTGCAACATGACTAGCCCCAGAGTTACACTGAAAATCTTGTTTATGAATTGAGAGGAAATACACCTTTCAGACATGCACAATCAAAAATATTTTGTTAATATAAGTAAAATCTTAAGAGTTTAGTGCCTCATGTGTTCTACCATGAAGAAATGCACAGAAGAAGAACAGATTAGACCTAGGCATGTGATCAATTACAGAAACTGCTGTCACAACTCATTTAGGTAAATTAGGTTAAACAAGTTGCAGGCAGGTCAATGAAGTTCACAAAATTTGAGGCCTTGCAAATTCAGTACAAAGCTTTTGACATGATACTAGCAACAAGCATACCATATTGCTGTTCTACATGGTTTCATAAGTCTATACCATCTAGAAAACTACACAGCTTTATAGCTCATTAACTGTAAGACCTCACTTCAGCCATCTCAAAATAGGTGCCTACTGACATTTGAGATGCCCTTGGGATTGCCATGTGGCTCCAGCTGCTGTTCTTGCAGGGCATACACCTCCCATAACTCCTCGTCTCACAAATGTGTAGATGTTTCAGACACTCTCTCAAACACCGGGCTGACTGTTCAGGCAACTGAGCCCAGCCCAACTGCAGTGGACAGATGCATGTATGTTTGCCTTAAACATTTTTTGGCATTTTTACAAACTCCCAGCTTAGTCAAAAGCAAGACTGGTTTCTGACCCTGTGTGGCGAATGTTTTAGAGGGATCTGATAAGGCTAAATACCAAACAGATGCCTCAAATAGCCTTGGCCCAAATATGCATGAGATAAGGTGTCTTGTGGAGGCAAGATACTCTTCTCTTGTAGCATATCTCCTAAGGAGACAGCGCAATCACATATGCTAATGGAGCTTATTGAAAACGACGGAGAACCTTACCCCTCTACCTGACAACTCGCACGTCTGCCTGTAGGAAAATGTGTATAAATTGAGGTGGGTAAAAGCAGAAAGTTAGACAGAAGAAAAAGAAGAAAAGAAGAAGAAGCAAGATGAAGAAGCATGTAGACAGAGAAGAAGACAACAAGAAGTGTCTGGTGACCTCTGTCTCTCCTCACCTCCTCCCACACTTTCCTTTTCCCCTTTCTCACTAAGTAATGCAAGGTCTACCATACTACTTGCTTGGTTTATACTTACTTACTATCTTGTAATCATTAAGTATAATACTGCCTGTTATATTTGTCCTTTTTATTTGTTATTATCAAGTATCATGCAACTTGCTGTAGTTTGTATATCTAGTCATTTCCTAGTTATTGTAGAATCATAGAATCATAGAATCATA
>NW_009714184.1:34726-64177 GCF_000703405.1 Apaloderma vittatum | reverse complement strand
AAAGAAAAGAAAAGAAAAGAAAAGAAGAAGCTTTGTCCTAATTAGTCTAAAGAAGACTACATAATCAAATGCCCCCCAAATTATAAAGTCTGTTCAGAAAACTAGCAGGACAGCAATGGCTTGAAATAAAATATAGACTAGACTCCAGGATAGTTTTTAGGGATTTGGCCTAATGTACATACCCTTATACTGAGAAAGGTCTCATCCTCCATCCCATCTTCTCTAAAATACCTTCCTTATAAAATGTGAATTTAACAGAACATTTTACAGCTTATATTTGATTTTTCATATCTGTAAAGTCAGGTTACTCGGAACTACAAAGTATAACTAACTGTACCTGTGAACCAAGGAGGGTGCAGTGAGTTGTTAGTGAACTTTCATACTATACACTGCAAATCATTATTACAGTTTTATTATTTTTGAATATATACAGAGATCACAGAATCTGAATGGAATGTAAAATTTATGAGGATGAGTACAAGGCTAATTGTGCTAGCTTACTGTGCTTGAGATAGAGAAAACTACAATCTATCAATATTTAATAATTTTATATTGTTCATTTGCTGTTCATATTAGCCACTAGAACTATCCAGAAGAAATAGTACGTTCTTTTTTTCATAGAAATTTATGTATCTAACATTGAATAGATCAAAGTTACTTAATTTCTTTGCTGAAGACTTTGCAACCTAAGCTGCACAGTAAATAGTAATTCAATACTCTTAGTTTTTCTTCTCCATAAAGAGCTGAGAAAATGAAAATCATAAGCTGATCGTAGAATCACAGAATGTCAGGCCGGAAGTGACCTCAAGGACGAGCTGATCCTTGGCAAAAGCATGAACTAGACAAGATGGCCTAGCATCCTGTCCAGCTGAATCTTAAAAATGTCCAGTGTTGGGGTAACATTGTTCCACTTTTGAATTTGACATGTGTGTCTTTTATGTGGAAAGAAGGGCTTCAGCCCTCATGAATTCTCTGTGGACTAGCTTGACTTGTCTTCTTCCTCTAGTACTATATACAATATCTTATATTCAGGCAAAGCATTGGAAAACTATTTTGTTTAAATTTCTTTAAATTATTTACTCTGTATTAACTCACCTTTTTTGCTGAAAACCTCTGACACTGGAATTCAACCTTTGCTTTTTGATAACTTTGACAACTCCCTTTCCAGTAAGAGAGGAATCAGTGACAGAAAACAGAGACAACCACTTGTTTTATCTGCCAGTGTACAAATAAGGCTCACCTCCCATGAAGAAAATAAAGAAGTATGTGACCATGTAGTTAAACATGGGGTACTCACGCCTTAAGAAAGAGTGACCACTTATTTTTTCTGAGCACTCTCCTTCTAATATTACCTGTATGTCGGATCCAAGTTTTCAACCTTGATGATCTTTTTTTTGCAGTGTAATATGCAGCTCCCTAGATTTCTTTGAGGGAACTAAGAAATCTCCTCCTGAAGAATCACACTGATACCCTTGTAGCTTACTAGCAACTTTGGGATCTTACTGCAGCACTCTAGAGGATACCTGACTGGTCATTTGGTGCAAATGTAGAGAGACATTCTTGTATCACAGCTGTCAACTCACTCTAGGGAAGAGATTTGAAGGTTGTTAGGATTTAGGAATCCTGATTGTTTTTCAGTTAGAGACAACCCTGTCATTCTCTCCACAAGTCCAGACTCTTGCCTACATCTTTATCTTCATTCAAATCCAAAGCTTTCTCCAATACCGCCAATAACATTTCTCTTTGGCATCTCTGAGTGGCTTATGGACAGTAAGTAATTAGTCTCAGACATAAACTTGGATGCAGATGTGCTCCTAGTAGGATTACCAGAGCTGAGCAACTACATGACTGCTCTTCCATGGTGTGAATAAGGCACATGCCACAATAGAGGGTGCTATTTTAGGTTTATTTTTAATTCTGCTCAGAGGTGCTTTGTATGACCTCAGATAGGAAGCTGAGGCAAAAAGAGTGGTTAACAGCTGCCACATAACATTGCATTCATTTGTTTAGTTCTGCAAGACTGAATGCACAATTTTGCATTTAATTTATATATAGTTGTCATGCCAACGCACAACTGAGAATGAAAATTCCAAAGGCAGGATACAAGGAATGCAATTTAAACAGTCTTAAACAGTTTGAAACAGTTTTAAAGAAGACATCTGGAAACTATCTGGGAATAACCCATCAGGGTAAGACTTCTTTAAAAAAAAATCAAGGAACAGCCTTTCCACTGAAGCAGCAGTTAGGAACCCTAACTGTATCAGATAAAGACGCAAGTCAAGGTAACAGTCACATTCATGAACTGAACGTCTGACTAAGATTCCAGATCAAATGTGAAAACAAAGACTAGCAAACACATAGATTTTTTATGAATAATGTATGCTATAATGAGCACTACAAAGTGTGCAAAATCTGTGAGAGACAAGAATCAAAACAGCTTAAAGGTAGTAGGAAAATCATGGGAAGACAGAGACTGGACAGCATACAGGTTAAAAAATTGGATAAAAAGGAGCAGGAGCCAAGTTTTAAAAGACAATGTGCTCATCAAGTTCTCATCTAAGGAAGAAGTTACTTCTGAAGACAGCAACTGCAAAGGGGATGTTCTCAGATCTCTGATGGATCCAGGAACTGGACAGAACATGATACAACCATAATTTAAAAAATATGTTTGAAATTAGTAGCATAGTAAAGCAAATGATTTCTGGATCCTGGTATCAATCTAGAACAATATTCTTTCTTGTAAGTCAAGGATAGCTTGATGTGACCGACCATTGTAACGGCTATATAAGGAAATGTTGGATCTGCCTTTAACTGTCGTCTGAACAGAAAGCAGATCTAACCGTCTGCCAAATACGATGCATTAGGGTCAGTATAAAAGGAATGTAGGTGCAGTTATCACACTTGTGTAGCTGGTTTATTGTATCTGGACAGGTGATCTACAACTAAAACCTCTTAATAATGGCAGACAGCCATATGATAGAAATTTGGTAACTAAGAACAACCAAGAACCAAGATTTGCAAGAATAACCCTCAACAGGTACATAACGTTTGAAAGAGACTGATAGACAACTTGTCACTTTGTGGTGTTTTGGCACTTCTATACAGTGCTGTATTTCACTTGTGTCATATTGCACAGCAACAACCCCCAAAACAAATCTCATTTGGAGTGAAATCTGTAACTGTCAGACCCGGAATGACTCCGCATTGATGGGGAAGGCCAAGCCTGGAGCTGCCTCTAACAGCACTGGAAATCAATAGCTGTCTGACCCTGGTGAATTACCAAAAGCAATCAAACTGCTGAAGTCATTGCTAGTGGGAAAAAAACGTTTGGAAAGAAACATCAGACTGTAACAGATTTCTACACAAGAGTTCTGAAATCCTACATAGGTTGGTAAAACATACTAATTTCAGGATCTTCTAAATTAATTATGATTTACTTGTTTATTTTGTTTAAATACATTATTTTGTTAGCAATCTCCTTAAGAATCTGAAAAGCTATGAGTACAAAATAGCTGTTTACTTCAGGTTGTCTGTAAGAGACTGTGTTAAAAATGTTTGTCTCAACCTTGCTGAAATTGCCCGCGAAGAAACTTCAAGGCTGCTGTTTGCAAGCTTGGACCACTGATAAGTTCCAAACAACAACTTCAGAGCCCAGCCCAGAAAAGCTACAGGGCTTGGCTTGACTACTGATACAACTTAAGGGCCCAGCCCAGATAAGCCACGGGGCTCAAAGTTCTGAACAACAACTTCTGGACGTGATACAGCAGCTGTCTTGCAAGCCCACCGGTTTGCAAGCCCACCAGGTGTAACTGCTGATAGGGTGGGTGCCCTGAAAGGCGAAAATTGGCTCTCTGGGCACTTCTGCATGCTCCACTGAGGGAGGCGACGTTGCGGGGGTGAAGATCGCTCCTGACGACCCTCATATGCATGCGCTAACCAGGCGGAGAATGGGCAAAGCGGCTCTTGGAACACTATATAATGCCACCGTGAACATCTATTCTTCGGAGATCTTCCCCACCGAATCGAAACAGGCGGACCTGCGAGACGTTGCCGAATCTGTGGTAGTAGCTATACTTCCTGCTATCTTGAACTTTTACTGCTTTGCTTTTCCTTTTCCTTATCTTTCTTTCCTATCGCTCTCCAGTGGTTGTTAGTCAATAAAGGGTTTTACTTTTGTGACATCTGACACCGTTTGTGTCTTAATTTCACCTTTGCGATCAAAACGAATCACCTTGACTCTAATCCTTATCAGGTATAAGCGGTCAAGACATTGTCCTAAATAGATGTTCTTTTCCTGTGAAAATTCTATTTTTAACCTTCTTACATTAAACTATTCCACTGAAAAAAACTAAAAAAGACATTCAATTTCCTGTTAAGTTCTCCTTGCCTTAACAAACCTATTCATTAATCATTGTTTACACTTAGGGACTGATTAAAAACTTTCTGACAAAGCCTTGCCACCTACTAAAGAGTTTACTACATGTAATTTGGTTTAGTCTAGACAATCATTTGAAGTAACCAGTTGTTCCTTTTTTGTAGTTACTTATATCTGTCAAGGGGAGATGTGGCAGATAGGAATTGTTGAGTTTGGGTACCTTTTACTCTAAGTATTTTCTAGTAGGTGGGAAATGTAAGTAATTCTAGTATTTTTATTAGCATGTGAAATCACTGATATTTAATAGTCAACGTTTTTGTACATGAACTGCAGTCATACAAACTCTCTCGAAATTAAAGACAGTAGAACAGGTACTTAAAAATTGAAATGTAATTTTACAGAAAAACTATTATTATTCATACAAATTGGGGAGATAATGAACAATTTTGGAGCCTGTATTCAGAAGAATTTTATTCAGAAATTGAACTATTTTCATTTAATTATTTTAATACATTTTTTCAGCCAGCAGCTGGATGAGACGTAGTTTATCTTAATTCAGGCTAGTGATTTTGTAAGTGATTTATCTGTATTTTAATATGTGCCATTCTCTGATGTCAGCTTCTGGGTTGATCTGTCTGACCCACTTTGTTATTGAATTTATCCAGTCGTAACCTGGGCCAGGCAAAAAATAATTTCTCATTGGTTTAGGAGGCAATCACTGAAGTAAGAATTTCCCTGTTTTTGTTATAGGGCCTTATCCACAATTACAAATATATTCTTAACCTAAGTTGTGAGAGAAACAGAGGAAGAGATTTTCTGGGTTTGTTTAAGATTCAGAAAGATTTTTTAAAAAACTCAGTTACATATATAAGCTTATTTTCATTACAGTCATTTGTATACTTAAGAAATATTCCAAACAACAAGCTGAATTGTGCTTGACATAGTGGGAGGACACTAATTCTCCCCAGCTGACATTCTGACACAAGACCAGAAATGTTGCAGATGTGACCATCAGGCCAGCAAGTACCAGCAGCATCATACACAGTATTTTCTGTGTGGTGGAAAGAGCAATCACTTGCTTAATGCAAATCTTTTCCTCTGGTGTTAATCCTGGGTGTTCACAAGGTCTGAATGAATTGTTTATTCATTGTAAAGATTAATTTCAGCTGGTGCTGCTTTGCTGCCTGCAAAGGAAAAAAAAAGTTAAACAAAACAAAATACAACAATCTTTAGCTGAAAGTCTCAGCTCTCTTGTTCCATGCAGATGGTGCTGCTTACCAGTTATCTCTCAGTGCAGGAAGGAGACCAAAGCCAAGATGAATTACAGCTGGTTCAAACTAATCCAGGCAAAAGCTGAAGTTAATGAGGAAAAGAAAAGTAATTTGTTCAATTCTGTGATTACTGTGATTTCACAGCTAGTCAAACTGTAGCCCCACTAACAGTCTACTCAGTAGGCAAAAATTGCATCTTTGATACCAATTATAGTGTTACCATGGAAGTTTTTTTGCATGATGTGATTACAGACTAGCCCCTCTCTGATTTCTGATTGAAAAAAAGACCTCATCCTTCCCCTTGAGGATAAACCTCTTTTTTTTTATCTTTTAGGTAGGATGTTACAACTATTAACAAAAGCTGTTATGAACAGACAGCTTCTGAGAAAAACGACAGGGAAGTGACTGCAGCCCAGGTAATCCATAATTCTTGTCATAAAAGGGTGTTCCTTGGCTCATCCAGACAGATCCATACTCTGTTCTGTGTCAGGTAGGTACCAAAGTTTGGCTGCTTCGCATGAGAGCTTGAACTCTCATACCAACAGCAGGTAAGATGACAAACATCACTTGCATCAGGAAGGGTCTAGATAGCTCTGTGCCATGCAAGGTGCATGTTTCTTCACAGCACAGCAGCTTGAAGGAGGAGTATGGCAATGCTCTGACTAAATAAAATACACCTTGCTGTGGTTAAATGAAGATCAAATGAGAAAACAAAGAAGGAAGGGCAAATTAAAGACACACATCTGTGGTTTCTGCGTGTAAAGGAGTCGTCTCTTGGTGAGTTTCCACGTGTAGCTGCTGCCTGCCATCAAAACTATGCTGTGAACTGGAGCCACATCTATGTGAATAAAACCTTCTGGTTTTCAAAAGGTTAGCAGAAAAATATCCCCACTTTTCTATTGTATAATTTAGCTAAATGTATATAAAATACAGTTACTCTTGGCAGAGTAAATTATTAATATTTCCTTAGCCACCAAAGTGAGCATAAACGTTGGTTTTGCACAAAAAAAACCCCACACGGATTCTCATACACTTACTTGGCTTCGGGTACTCAGGTGTTATTTGTTGGAAGATGTTGATCTCAAGTCAGAACATACCACTCCTATCAATATCCTTTTCTCCTGTAGTCATAGAGTTTATAAAGCCTTTAGCACCTACAAGAACATTTTTATTTACTGATTAGAGAAGGCTTACTATGTTTCTTAGACTTAAATGCCATGACTGGAAGAAGGCAAAAGTGTGATTCAAACTTCAGAAATTCATAAGAAATCACACAGTGATGGAAGGTGACATGACACATGAGAAGTCACCTTATGGACTTCCAGGCAATTGCAAGAATTAAGATCTGAGAGAGATTAAAAAAAACTTTCTAGTATCCATTTCAGGGAGACTAGGTCCAACAAACATCTGTCAGGAATCACTGATCCTGCCTTCGGGCAAAGCAGAGGACAAGATGACCTCCAAAGGTCTGTTTGCAGCCCCATTTTCCTGCGATAGTGTGATGACACCTGAATTTCCTTAGGAGGATCAGGTGATAGAGCAGCAGCCTTTCTGTGGCTTTAGCTATTAAATTTGGGTAGATTATTTTCATAGATACCAGTGTAAACAATATTTGTTAGGGAGAATTATTATTGGTTTAATTACAATTTTTTTTCCTCTGTGCCTTGTCGTAAGCTTGTGTTGAATACTTGCAGGCAAGCTCAGTCCTCAAGGATAATATTAGAAGTCTCACTGGATTAATTTCACCAATTTTTTTGCTGCCTACAGGTGAGAATAACCCCAGTCATACTGAGTCTGAAGTACAGCTTTAGGAGTCTGAAAGGGATAGGGTGCATGGACGCTATCTGCAGAAACCTACACTTTCTTCACTGCAAGAGTATCCGTATTACATTGTAGGATTGCCCAATTTTAATTTCCTATCTAAGTAAAAACAAAAGATCCCATTTCATACAACACTTATCTAAAAGAATGTTTTCAGGAAAAAAAAAAACACACACAAAAAAATTCATAATAACATATAATAGACCAGAGTTTCCTGAAAAATGTAATTTTACATCCTCAAGTTGTGTTCCTTTGTAAAGAATTGAAATGTTGGCATTTCTTGACAGGTGGAGAGATTACTTGATAAGATTACACAGATAAAGTAGCGTTCATAATTTTTAACACATAATTAAATACAACAAAAGTAATATTTTAAATAGATAAGCAAGCACACAATGGGTAATTATGTGTATGGAGCTTTCTGTCTTATAGTGTATAATGATTAATTAGACCTTAAGGGACAGTGCAAATTTGCTAATCGTATGTGCCAGTCACAGCCAGTATTTCCTACCAAAGTTCCAGACTCCTGTCTACATCTGCACATAATTCGCTTATTAGTTTCAATGTCCAATTTCAACTCTTTAACATTCAGTTTTGATTGGTTTTCCTATATTAATGGGATAATAACATCATTCATAATCAATGTTCTCCAAATGTAAATTATTTTAATTGTTCACACATAATAGTGTTCTCTATTAAAAACACATACTGATGCCTAGTTGAGAAAATTAATTTGCTGTGTTTGTTACTATAATGAAATAAAAGTTGTTCCAATTTAATGAATTCAGCTGTAGATTTCATAACTTCATTATGAACACAAACTCAATTTTCTGGGGGTAACTTACCATTAGTTCAAATGAAAAGATTCATTCTCTGGAAAATTCAGGAGTCACTGGTTCTATTTCTTGGGGTCATTCTAATTAATAAAATAAGAAATATTTAACAATGTCATAGAGTGAGTATTGTGACATGCAATTGAAATAACTCTCTGCATCTTGAATTTTAGAGCTTTCTCAGCTGAATTGCTATTTTTTTAATAGTTTCTCAAGGGAGGAAACAGAAGGAAAATAGTGACATCATTTAACTATTTTCATACTAAATTACTTAAGGTCTTTTTATATCTTCTCTCATGATCTTGAAACCAATGGCTCTGGTTTTGTTCAGCAGACCAACAGACTAGCAGAGCTTATCACTATTTAGCTTGAAGAAAATGAATTACCACATTGTAAAACCGAATACTTTTAATGCACAGATGTGAGAAACATCAGCTCTTACTTAATGAGTAGCACACGGCTAGTTTACCACTGCCGTACACAAAACTGTGGATGTTAGTACTCAGTTCTTGCTCAGTAGTGTGAAAAATATTAGGGTAAACCAAAACTGACAATAAATTTAATCTGATAACTGACATCCGACATATACTTTGGGGCCTTCTTTTGCTAGGTCTTAAAAGCAAGTTACTAATCGTTGGAGCTCTGGGAATAAAACCGCAAGGTTACTAAGAAAGCAGTGAGTTAATATGGCTAAATGAGAAATCTTTTCTTGAACATTGATATCTTAAACATTCCTCTAGTATTTTCTATGTCCCACTTCCAATTAGATTATTTTTTTTAAAAATATACAATTTAAATAATAATTTTCATATTTCTGGGTTCCTAAAACCCTTCCTGGAAAATAAGTCCTAGAAGAGATTGTAGGTCTCAATTAGCAAACTGTTTGTATGTGGTTTTTTGTGTTTTAGCACTTCTGCTCGCATTCACCACTCTGTGCCTTTCTGGAACATAAGAATCAGTTCAATATTAGATTCAAAGCACAAATATAAAACTATTTGTGCAGTAGGTCAGGATTAATCATATATTGCTCTCTTCAGGCCCTCACACAGAACTATGACTTTCACAACCTTTTTTTTTTTTCAGTTTAGTGACTTTAATTCGCACATGACTATAATCATATGGGTCATTCTTACTGAAATCAAGGGATACAATGTTAATATCACATTGCTAAAGTCCAAGCTAAAAGTAGTTTAGTATAATGAGTTATTCTTGTGATTCAAGAAAAGCTTAAACTCTGTTGAATTTAGTGCAGAACATTCAATACCAAACTTAGAGGGCTGAGCTACATATATGTTGAGCAAGTGGATGGATGGATTCAAGGGAGGAAAAATAAGACATTGTGTTCAGCTCTGAATGGGATATTGGATAGTTCACGAGGTACCCTGTTCTCATTTATCTTCCTGAAATCTGTGACCAGTTTTGTAAATTCCATGAATTACAGCAGTTCAGAAAATTATCCTGACATTTTAACACTTAGCCAGAGTGAATGGAAGCTTCAGATTTTATTAATTTTTTTTTGTAGTGTTGGAGAGGAATGATACTCTTGGATACCCTCCAATTCTTGGGTAGTGTGACAAAAATTTTCTATTTATAGAAAAATTATACTTCTTCTGTACCCTACCATAAATGTACGTGGCATTTTCGGTTTATTGCATTGAGAGGACATCTTCAAGTATCTGCCAGTTTTTCATAAAACTCCATTTTTCCATGGAATCTGGTTATTAGCACCAAAGCAATGCATTATTTAGCTACACATGAAATTTATCTCACAGTCTAATTTACTGACTACATAGTTAAATGAAAAGTGATCCTCTCCTGGGCATAGTCCAGAGGCATAACATTTAAAATTACATTAACATTGATAACTAATTCAAACTTTACTGTATAAGTACATAAAATAAATAAGCAAACCTAGTGTGCTCCCATACTGAGTTTACTTTACTCTCATCTCTTTCCCCAAGGCATAAAGCAAATTTACTTCAACTTATTATATTACCACTCTTTTCACCCCTCTCCAAATCAAAATGTGAATGCCCCTTTCTCTTTTCCATCACTACAATTTCATAAACATCTGTTTGCTTCTCTCTTTATCTCATAACAAAATTCCACCATATGAAAAATATTGAGAGGAATGTTTTTCATTCATTTTAATTGGAGAAGTGTGAGAAGGAAAACGTCTGCAAAACTAAACCACCTGTGTTACAAGTTACATGTTATACCAGAAGATGATTTCTGGCAGGATCTTCATGTTTTTGTTTCCCGCAAAACACCCAGAGTTCTAGTTCTTAAAAATAACAAAAAGAGTCTTGTTGATGACAAGAAAAAGAAAGTTGTTTATAAAAGTTTCCTGTTAGTGTTACTTGTATACAGTTAGCAGACAGGGTGAGAGTAAGTAGGATCATAAATGGTGGTATAAATAAAGACTGTAATGTCAATTCCATAATGAGAATTTTAATGAAATCACTGAAGTTTCGGATGAGAGCAGAAATATATTTCTGTCCTTCTTATAGTAGGATTAGAAACTAATCATTCCATAAGCAAAAGCCACTCTCTAACATGAGCCACCCTTTGTAATGCACTTCCTGAGATTGATTTACACACAGACATAGAAGGGAATTTAGATTTTAAACTTCGTGTTTCTTTGTCTTTTGTGTTTTGGAGAGAGGGAATCAGGCTCCAGGCTCCAGTGGATTTCCAGCTAAACTCTACTAAACTTTGTAGTACATTTTAAATTAAGTTTTGTGTAGGATCTATAATAAGGCATTTCAGGTCAATTCATTAATCAGTTCTCTTAGGAATGGTTTAATTACAGTATTCTGAAACCAGAGGGGAAAATGGTAAATACTGTAGAACCAACAGACCAATATTGCTAATTAATACAGATTGCAGGAGAAAGCATTGACTAAAAAGCCTTGGATGAATTCTCAGAGGCATAATGAATTATGATCAAGGGAGATTTATTAAAAATAGAACTTCTAACAATACTAAAATTCTGTGCACTCTTGAACACCTTTCACTCACTTACAAGCTTTTTATGAACATTAATTAATTCTCCAAACATTTTAATAGCTTAAGTAACTACTATTATCCCAACTAAATAGACTGACACTTTTTCAGATTGAGAGACTTGCTCAAAAGGCAATACTATATCCATCACAGACTTGGGGACAGACTTTGCTTGTGTTTTGTTGGGTTTTTCCATAGTCTTAGTATGCCAGACCGCTTTCCTTTACAGCCTGATCCAAAACCTACCAGAATCAGCAAGAACCATTCAGCTGACCTCATGGGGCTTTGAAATGCCCACAGAGAGACACATCGTACTGTTAACCAGGGCTACTGCCAGTAAAAATATAACATTGCAATGACACAGAAAATTCATCGTATTGTGGGCAAGGACCTATTGTCTTTTCTCCTACTTCAGGGTAGTATTTGGAGGGCAAAAGAAAATCTCAGGGAGAAAGTACAGTTTATGATGATTTTTCCCTTTGCAGTACCAGCCTAATGCTTCAGCATGGTATGACAACATGCCGTACTTCTTTTGAGTATTTTTTGTATGAAATAAAAAAGTAAGTTTTTATTACTAAATTATGCTTTTGCAAAAGTATTGCTGACAACTCCAGTTGTCCAGATAAATTCTGGTTATTTTCTACCTCTTTAGATTACCACAAAAGTTTTGAACTATTACATTAATTTATTAGTTTGATCACTCTTTTCATGCATATGCCTATTTACATGCCACAAAAGATTTGATTTGCTGTCCTTTGAAATGTGCAATAATTCACTTCCGGATGTGGTTACATTTTGGTTCTAGTGAGGCCTCCAATCATAAGAGAATATGACAAGATCTTCACATGTAAGAGGTCCATTGACTTTGTCAAATTTAGTATTAAAAAGTATATTGAATAGGACTTATTTAATTGTCTTCTTGTATGGAAATTATCTTACTTTTTGTAATGTAATATGTGTTCTTATTTTACAATTTTTGTACATTGATAAAATTCCTTTTGAATTGGGAGGTAGTTCAGTTATATCAAAAAGCTCACTTAACAACTCTCTCCCATGTGATCACTTCTAGGTGTTTTCATTAGAAGGCCAAAACAGAATTGTAAAATCCAGCACAGCTCAGATGCAAATCTGTCAAATATATATGATATCTAGTATGTAAAAAAGTGTATAAACATCTAGACCTGTTTTGTTTATTTGTTTTTAAATAAACTATTTTAATCCAACCTATCAGTAGAAAATCTTACCCATGTCCTGGTGGAGCCCTGATATCAAAAAGATTGTAGCTAATCTTGCAAAATGGAGCTCTAAATGGTCACCAGAGGGCACAAAATGTCTTTGAATAAATGTAATGTACACCGACATCCTCATCTCTGGTCCCGGAAGCTAAGTATGTAAAAGAGCGGGTTTTTCATGTTTAAGTAGCACTTTGTTTTGTTCAGAAGTAAATAGATCAATCTAATATCAGGTCTTGGATCTCATTTGAAGCTAGACAACCATATTTGTCTTGGAGGATAAATCCAAACGAACATACATAGAAAGTTTTGTTCTATTCCTTTGTTTGACAACTAGCCCCAATTTATAAAGACATATCTGTAGCTTTAATGTATTCATGGAAGAACTAATACTAAATAATTTCAGCCTGCAAAGCCTGTGAAGATCCAACTTGTTTTAAAGGTTGTTGTCTCTTTCCTTGTGGGTCACAAAACATTGCAGAGGAATTACTAATTTTAGTTTCCTTCCTCTTAGGTGCAAAGATGCATTGCCACAGGCCACTTCCAACACAAATTCATAACTGTCCACGACTACACTCTCCAGCACTGCTGATCTTTCCTCTTGTTTTGTTAGAAGCTAAGAGCAGCAGCATGACGGGCTCTGGCAAGACACACAGCTTTTCTTTCAACCATTTACTTTATGATCTCTTTGGCCAGACTGTGCTATCCAAGCTTAAGTAAAGCACTGGGTTCATAAGTGGTAAAATATGTTCACTGACGAGGTCTGTGATCAAGACACATAACATTTGTTTTTTAGAAGATTGTTTTTTACCTTCCTTCTGCTACTGTGGCTGTTTCTATCTAATCAGACAGAAATCCCGACTGGGTAATGTATAAATATCCCTTTGCCCATCCGAAAATGAAGCAGAATAAAATATAATGAGGTGATGGGTTGAGGATTTGAACTATTGTACTGATGACAAGATCTGGAAAAACCATGTAATGCATATAAATAAATCTACTATTGAGTTCAGACGGAATCCTGTCCAGCAAAATGTGAAGTCAGGAAAGTATACTGAGCCTTACTTCATGAAAGATTCCACTTGTGAAAACAATATGAGCAGAACCATGTTTGTAGAATATAATTACAAAATAGCTTGTCCTAGCCCTAACCATTGTTTCACTGTCTGTTACTGGCATCAACGACATTAACAGGCTATTAATGTCGAAAATTCTCTTTTCAGTGTAGTTGAGACTTTTGCTTTTGGTGCTGAGGGTTCAAGGTTCAGCCAGCCTATGGCTACTGCAGAGACACTCTGCACTCCAAAATGTGTGCTAATATCAATGCTATCAGATAAAAGAAAGGAGATTCTAATGACAACTTTTTTTACCGTGATGAACTACGGGGTAATTCCCTGAGGTGACTAGGAAAATCTTCTAAATTAAACATGCTGTTAAACTAGATTAAAATGACACAAAACAGATAAATCAGATTAAAGTCTGATCCTACTCCAACCTTAATTCACACTGCTGTAAAATTATATCATTACAGCATGCAGAACAGTGAATTAAAGATGAAGTGCTAGCTTTAAATTTAATTTTCTCACATTTGCCAGTTTCAGATTATCTAGTGCTAACAGCATGACTGACACTTCACAGGCATGCCTGAAAATAAATTCCTCTAATCCAGGACCTCTCCTGACAACATCTCAGTTGTCTGATGGGCTCAGCTGAGTGAGTAGATTGAAGATCCAGTGGACTACAAGGATGTTGGAATAGAACACTAAAACTAAGGACCATTAAATCAGACAGAGATTAAAAATGGGGAAATAGACAAACTCAGATAGGATGTGATGTGGGGAACTAAAATGTCCTTTTGCTCCTACTTTTAAGTACCACCTCAGGAAGTGCTGTCTGAGAGAAAAGCCTCCTGATCAGAGCCAAAAAAATGGGCCTATATTTGTGTAGTGGGTTGAAAACCACAGCAAGGCATTCCAGCACACACACAAGGATGTCCAGTTGTATCTTCCTCTCACTGTAAATAGTCACATTCATGCATAGAAAAAGGGGAGAAAGTCTAACTCCTGACAAGCACATGGATGTGAGGCAGTGACTGTATTTACTCCTCTGCTTCACTGATGTGCCACGACACATTATTTTTGTTGCTAGACCTTCCTGAGTCTCTCCTTAGGTCAAACAACATTAGCTGGACTTGAACTCCTCAACCAAACCCTGTGTTTAGCTGAACTTCCCACTGAGACCCTCACTTTAAAAGTTATAGTCTTTTACTGATGACTGCTTGTATGTGACTCAAGATTTTTAGGCTGTGGGAGAATTATCTAAATAAAAAAGACTCTAAATAAATAGGCTCAGCATTCAGTAAATAAAACAACCACAAACCATGTAGGCTATAAGTCAAACAGTCTTGTAATCTGCAGGAGACCACAGATGAACTTGGGGGCAGGTTAATGGAAGAGCACTCCTTAAGGTCACCTTTGTCAGGAAGGCATCACACCCCATACAATTTCTTGTTTCCTCAGGATATTGCCCTTTCGTTAGCAATTTAGACTGTCCTGTCCTGGTTGTTATATTAGTAAAGTGAAAAAACAGAATTCTAATCCAGAGAACACAAGGCCAAAATAATCAATCAAAAAGAAATGAAAAATACGGATACAATGTCTGCAAAGGAAAGAAAATTGAATTTGCTCATTCAAGCATCTATCTTAACCTTTGGTTTTAAATATCTGAAATGAGGGGAGGCAGACTGTTGTAAGGATTCGTTCATTTTCTTAATTCATTTTTAGAGTAATTCCAAAGTGTTCAAGGTTTAGTCAGTCATGGAACACTGAACACATACAAATTCATTTTAAAGCAGGTGATTTTTGAACAAAATATGCAAATTAATTTGCATATTACCAGGTTAAGTACTTTATTTTCTTACTCTTAATCATCTTATTATTTAGGATAACCTATGTTATCCACAAAGTGAATGAAGGTAATTAATGTTAATATATAAATGTATATATACATATATATATATAAAAGCAGCCTGCTGAGCTGCCTAAATTAGCCAATAGATTGAGGAGAGACTTGCCTACCTGAAGCAGCTTCATAATATCCTTTGACCCAACCTATTAGGAGGAAGTCCTGATCATGGATATAGGAACATATCCTGGGAGTGAGAAAGTCTTTCACTCTTTACCACTACAGGCAGGAACTAAGCGAAGGTAAATGACTTTAAAAGAGCTCTTGTAAACAAAGATGGAGATGGGGAATCTACATCCTGCATCTCTGAGCATTGGTACACAATATTTAAATATAAGTCATTTTGTTTCCAAGGAAAAATCTGAACCACTGCTTTCTTCTCAGGAAATTTTTTAGAACCCCTGACTTTCACAGAAGCATATAAGGCAACATTACCTCAAGATTCCTGATGTACAAAATTGTGTTCACATCTCTTTTGGGTAGAGAAAGAAGCTGAATGTGGATTTGCAGTGCCTATTATGAGAGCTCCCATTACAGGATTAGGTGGCAAAAGGCACATTAAAAAAGACAAATCATTTCTCCTTCTGTGTTTTCTATAAGTTCCTGCACACCAAGGGTGTTTTGAGAAAAGATTCTGGCTTAAGGCTCTCAAGGGAGATGAGTACAGCAAAGCCTGTGAGCACTGAGCTGCACAGCACTACCAGAAGAGGGGCAGTGTTGGAAATCTGCCTTCCAGGAGTATGTAACAGTTGAGTGTCAGTTTTAAGACTCTACATTTTAGATTTCAGCCTTTATGTCATTCAAGTAGGGAGGTCTAAATCCCTTCACACACTGAATCAGTCTGTGCGCTTCCATAGGAACAGACTGAAAAGTACAGACTTTCAACCTCATTACCTTCTCATGCCCTCCCAATTGCAACCAAAGTGGGTGCCACAGAAATGACCGAGATGAGATTGTTTAAAAGGCAAGTAACGTTCAAATAAAATAAAATAAAAAGAATAGGGAAAAAATACATATATTTTCCAACATTTCAGTGTAAGATCTGAAGTGTATTCAAGTTTCGTTCTTCTTAGCAGCTGCTTGAATATAAACATATCAGCTCTGATGCAGAAGACAGAAACACATTAATTAGGAGAGACCCAAAAATGAAACTGGAAACTGCCATTTCCCCACCTTTTTCTTCTACTAAACCCCTTGGTATTTTGAAAGGTGGGGTTTTTTTTGAAGTGGGTGGGGTGAGGGGGAAGGGCTTTCAAAATTCACTGCAGCCTTATCCAAGATGAATTGCTACCTCCCAGCCACAAGGTGAACAACAGTGTCTCTATTCATCTCCTTCCTGAAAGGAGAACAAGAAAAGCCAGAAGTATTCAAGTAAAGTTTTAATTGGACCCTACAGCAGTTCCAAAAGCAATGGGACCTAGAAGAGGAACATAATGATTCATTTTGGCTACTCTGTCATATCATTTGTTCTTCCTTGGCCCTATAAACTGGTACAAAATTACCTTTAGAAATGTAAGTTTATTAGAAACAGAAATCAGATGCTCTGAACTCATAACACCTTTCTCTTATTTCCTCTGAGTTAAAAAAAAATCATTAACATTTGTGAATGTAACCTTTTAATATAAAAATGAAATCATGTGTTCTAGTAGCTGATTGTGACAGTAACCCTTCATTTCCCTCTTTCTGTTCTCAAACGGTAAATTGATATGACACTATACAGAAACATTTTCAAATACATGGCCTAAAAAGCTTAAAGAGCTTCTGTAATACATTAGTTTCTGAAAACTTAGATGTTCATATAATGTGTCCATATTTGTAAATTTCTGCAGGAGAACTGATCCAAGCAGATTTGAGCTAACATTTGTCTACAATATCATCTACTTAAGTCTATGTATTGGTCAGGATTGTATCTGGGGAATAAATAGAAAAAGATGTGAAGTCAAAATTAATAACAGTTACAGTAAAGCAAATAGAAAAATGATTTCTCATCTTTAAAAGTTTACTGAAAATTTTGCTTTTGCTACTTTCTATTCCACTACTTAATTCTGTGAGAAATTAGAAAAAAAAGAAAATTTGAACAATTTTATTTTGTAGGAACATTCAAAGTGTTATGTCTTTTCTTTGTGAATACATTGTCCAAACATAATTTGAACTAAAAATCTAGTAATTACCTTGGTCAGAAGATGATGTCTTTAGAATTTTTATTTTTACTGGATTAGAGCTAGAGTGCAACACACTTTTTCAGATACAGTACCAGGATGTGTCCTACCAGCAACTCCCAAGAAACATCAAGTTTCATAGAACAAAAATAAATTTTTTTAAATACTGTTAAATATAGATTGATGAAGCTGTGCCTTTTGAATCAACACTGTTACATTTGTCCAGATGTTAATTGGCTTCATTTCCACATAATTTATCCTCTAAGTGGCTCAGGCACATAAACTATGTGCCAACAGTCCAAGGATGAAATAAAGAGAAAATATTTCATTTGCATACACTAATATTTGCTACCATGAGCTGCGATGGACTCTACTGCAGTAAGCAACACAAAACGCAGATATTCACAGCTTATGGAGACAACATTATTTCAGTAGCATGAAATGAAGTAATATCAAAAAAAGAAAAGAGACTGTTACACTCCCATCCTGACTAGAGGTTGTCTGGTTGGAGAGGTCCACAACTAAAATCACCGATCACTACTTAATCAGTAAAGTCCAAAACACCCTTCTCTTCCTTCCCACTTGAATTTTTTTTTATTCTAAAGGACTTCACATGATAAACAGAGCATCAATAGTAAGTCTCTTCAAAGAAAAATACATCTAAATATTATTGTAAGAAAATTTTATTTTTAGCTGACTTATTTCTTTTCAGAAATGCTGTTCAAAAATCCAGCAATATATTTTCATCTTTTTATAAAGAGGGCACAAAACTACTGCATTTTTGTCTGGGAAAATATCTGAGAAGAAAAATAAATCTTTGTAGGTATTTCTGTTTGGAAATTTCAAAAGTTTCATTTCCTTAGAGTCTAAACAAAACAATAAACATTTGCAATCAAATTTCACTTCAGATTTCTCCATTATGGTCCTCCGATGCTGCTTCGTGTTTCTTTCCAAGTGTTTTCTATGACCTGATCTCTCCTTCTGACAGTCTAAGAGCTAAGGTAAATCCTGATCTATACAAGAGGAGAAATATCACTCTTGTTCTCCCGTTAGAAACCTTGAATTTCCTCATGGGGAAAAAAAAAAAAAAAAAAAAAGACACCCATAAACTTTCAGTCATCTCTGAAAATTACTTGGAAGGAACTTCCTCAGCTTGCATGATCCTGAATGATCAGATGAAGGAGAAGACCAATTGAACATGGGAGCAAAGTGGATTCCCATATCCGTTGTGATTTTCTGACAATGTTTTTCATAGATACGACTCTATTTCTAGTTCAGTCCAGTAGCTTTCAATATTACTCAAGCTCCTGTGACTTCAGAAGAAAATTTTAAAAAAAGCCATTTTTTAAACAGGAGACATTTGGAGATTAAGTGTAAGCAAGAAGGAATGGAGAGGGCAAAAGAGAGAAAGGTTGGATTAAATGAGGATAAACATAATTTAGCAGGGATTACCTTAGGTTGCACTCCTATTAGCATTTCATATATAACTACACAGATCAAGTTTCAGATTAATTAAAGATGAAACACCATCACCAATTATTTTAAGCTGCCTTATAAAATAACCACTGTAGGGTCTGGTTCACTATGTGTCTCCTGGAGGTTTCCAGTATAGATGTGAAACAGAAACACTACCAACACACTGTAGTACATTTTCAATTAATTTTGCAGTGTAACACAATGTTATTATGGAAAATTCAAAATATCAGATCAGAATATCCATGTAACAAAGACATAACTAATATAAAAAAATAAGTTCATATGTGTATCTTGATGAGTTTTGAATTCAGTATATAATAAAAGTTAAATAATTAACATTTTCCCTTTTTCTTAAGAAGAATTTCCAGTAAATGGAAGCAGACACTCGTGTCGTGTCAGGACCCCGAAGAAACAAACTCTTTCACTGTATAATTCAGGTGCTATAAAATGTGAACTGTTGACATAGGTGACCACATTGTCTCTCACACAGCCATTATGGTCTGCCTTGTCAAAGAGAGTTTACTTATTTAAAAAAATAACATAATGTGTGCAGGGGATATGATCCAGTGAGTGAACAAAATAAAGACAGATGGCAATGGATTAACTCTGGTGTATTTCATTTCAAGGCAGATTTTACAGTTAGAAAATAGTGTACTTCATACACTGACAAGAGTTTGCCAAGTTTTATGACATAAAATTATCTACATGATATATACTAGACAAGATAGGAAGGTCAATGGGTATGAATTCAAATCTCTATCAACTTCAGTACTGTGTTGATTAATATCAAAAGAACATTTGGAGCATTACCTAAATACACAATGCATTCATTTAGTGTAATCAAGCCTCCATACAAACATTGTTACTTCACTTTGATTTTATTATCACTAACAACATACATAATAAACCACATAAATAAATCAACATTTCATTGGCCTCATCTTGTTTATTGTAATTAAAGCAAGGAGAGACTCCCCATTATTCTGGCAAGAAGCCCAGTGATAACTTTCCTGTAGACTTAAGATATGGCAATGAGAAATCCTAAAGGTATCCTCCAAAATTCAAAGCACAGGAGAAAATTAATGCGAAGAGATATTCCCTTCAGATATCACAGAAAAAATTTTCAATTAGTTTATTCTAAAGGAAGAATCTCATAGATTTTAGAAGGTAGAGTTAGTATTAAATCGCTTTGAAGGAAATTTCTAAATATATTTATCTTAAAAGCCAATAGTGGGTGATCCTATTTAGAACCAAAAGGCTGCTTCAGGAATTCTATTGGCTGATTGCTACTCTCTAATTAATTACACAGGATTTTTCAATAACGTCAGTGTCCAAGGGAGAAGAGAATTTATGTAAGCACAGTCTTATATCTGGTATTTTGCATCAGCATTTGGAGGTCTGACACAATAACTAGCCTGTATATTTTATTACCATATGAAATCTCATAGAAATATTTATATCGATATCAACTTTATAATTGTTTAACAATGATAGTTTTCTGTGGAAGTTAAATATTTTTCAGTTTAAGAAATAACAGTGAAGAAAATACTCTGTGGAAATTAATAGAGTGTTGTTACACCTACACCGATGTGTTAGTTCTTTTTCAACTCAGATGTTGTTTAAAAATAGAAGCTGACAATGCTACGGTTAAATACAAAATGCGTTGTCAGTACAGAAAAGAAAATCAGCAGTTTTTAAATCCTCTATCTCATTTTACAGGTTCAATACTAGTTTGGTCCATATGGTACATCCCAGACTTCCACAACACAAGGAATGAGCACTGTATGAAAAGTAAACCTGTTGGTAGCTGCATTTAATAGATAGTTAAAAGAATCTTATATCTCACAACAAAAGACATAGATAAAAGCCAGTTGATCTTCTGATTCGTCTCAATGAATCGAATGTGTCTGTGCCTACGTGTTACTTTCATTTCTACTTACTCATCTTCATATATATTCACATATATTCATGCCACTGAATCACATAATTCTTACCACAGGAAAAAAGATACTAAATACTAAAAGAGCAAAAATAGACTAGATATGATAACAGGAAAAAAATAGTATGATGCATCATGGCTTTACTGGACCATTAAACAATAAATATTAGCCAAAATAAATATAATAAAATGTAATACGATTGACTTTAGCGATAATATTCAGACAAGCATCTGATTAAAAAAAATAACAACAAAAACCACAAATATGTATGAGAAGTTATTAATAGCATGGTCAAGCAAAGAGAAAACATCAGGTTAACGTGTTCAACTAATAGATCAATTATAGAATGGCTATGATCATCTAGTTCCAACCCCCCAGCCATGAGTGTCTCTACAGCTTTCCTGTAAGGCCCCTTCAGGTACTATATTTCATTTTAAAAAAACTACTAAGTGCAAGTATCATGCATAACAGCCTATCTACGAAGGTTAGTAGGGATATCGATTTAAGAGAAATGCTCAAATTAGTGGGTACAGTTCTTGAACAAGACTGAATGAGACAAAAGGAAGCTGGCCATTGGGAATGATGGAAAGCAGCAGCATTTTCCTGAGGATTTTCACAAATGGGAAGTGGAGAGGAGGAAATGGTACAAAAGTGGCAGTAGGTACACCACGAGTAAAATGGCTGATACAAACAACTGTGTTCTAATACATAACCATTCAAAGATGGATGAAGATATTGACATAATTTTAAATGAGGCTTTTACATAGCTGTACTGTTTACTCATTTTCATTCTATCTGATCATCTGAAACCAAAATTAGTTGAGGCAATTTTTGTCTTTAAAGACAAACTACTATGAATACACTAAACTGTCTTTTACCACCTTAAATTTGTGGCAGCAACACCTCTTCCACAAGTGCCAATTTGTTTTATTTGTCTAAGTATATTTGCAGCATATGAAGCTCAGTTGTCATTCAAGTAATAACATTTGTTTTCTTTTTCCTTTCCTAAGTAATAACACATGTGTAGCTACGAGAATTATGCTGGTTCTTTTGCTTTCTTTCGAAAAATCCATCACATCTATCTTCTTTACCCATGTTAATAAAATGCCATGGAAATCTTTACAAGAAATACACAACTGCTGAAGCACAAAACCACTGTTAAGTCCTAGATCTTTGGTTTTGCATCTCTTTTCCATGCACTGACATAATAGGCTGTAGATAGAAAACAGAGAGAAGACATACAAGTTAAATATCTTGCTGGATTGAAATAACTTTTCCAGTGTAAGTTAAACATTCATGCCAGCCCAGCTAAGCAAAACTAAGCAGTTAAGTTTGAAGGGAGACCTTAAGAGAGAACATAAAAATACCACTGCAGCCATCCAGTCTCTCAAAATATCACTGCTGTAATTGCCAGAATTATAGCTTGTGGTTACCTGCTACATTCTTTGGTGTTCAACTCATGGTTATTGTGCTGCCACAGTTTAAAACATTGGCTCAGAGCTGTTTTGCAACCCACATAATGCTATATCTACTGCATACACTACTGTATCAAAAAACCAACTCAGGCCTTGAGACAAAGTGCATTGAAACATACTCAGATAACAAATGATATTTTAGATGAGTAAAAAACACTGCATATTGGATGTCATTCCAAAGGATGTACCTCAACTAGTGGTTCATAACCAGAGTGTAATAATTACAGAAAAAACCCACCCTGTACTTTGCATTTTTCAAATTCTGTGATCTCTGAAAAATACCCAAGAGAATTCCAATGTATGTCTTGTTTCTCAAGACCTTTTCCCTAGATTGTTTTGCCACTGATAATGAAGACAACTAGATAAAAGTCATGATAGAGAACATATGCATACATATATGAAATTTGTCACTCTGCTAACCTTATTAAGTGGTTTAGCAATAATATGAATATTAAATGTGTTAAATGCTTCCTGGTATGAAATTGATTAGTGACCCAAGGTGCTTTATGGATGGAGATAGAGAAGGTAAAATGCTGTGAAATGTTTCTGAATCCCAGTCTTAAAGCCCAGACTATTGTGTACTGACAGAAAAGAGTCATTAGATTTAAAAACAGCACATAAATTTTATGTATGACTGTCCAGGAAACTCAGGCTGAAAACATACCAAACTTAGGCAGAAGTCTGTTGCAAAAATATGTAAAAGAGTTACTGATGGTCACTTAGTGTTTCTATAGCCTATTTGCTTCTAGCTGGCAAAACAATCTGGTGAATCCATGTGTTCCCAGACACCCCAAGCAAGTATTACCTTCTTTCTTTATTTGACTGATATCACCTAAACTCTGATCCTAGTCAGATTCACGATTGTCATAAAGAATGTCCACCAGAGCTGAGATAGTTGTGAAAGTAATATAGTCTTTTCCATTTGCAGCCACGGAAATCTTGCTTGGTATGACTTTGACTAACTGTGTAGAAACATAGTGAATGTTGTAGCTGTGAATGTCTCATGATGTATACAATTTTCTTGGGTTTGTTTTCAGTTTAGCAGTGTATGACTTGGAAATGTAAGCAAAGTATTACTTCCTCAGTTGCTTATCTAAAGTTCAAATTTTCTTCACTCTTTTCAGAATAACAGTTTCAATTTTACTGAATACTAGAAAAAAGTGTAAACTGTAGATTTACAAACAGAAAGATGAATTTTTTACAACCTCTGTTAAGCTATTTTGTGTGAGTATTGATAAGAAGGCAATGTATTGCTAAATAAATGTCAAAGTGCAGGACACAATGGAACTGAAATAAGCACTATGAACTTATGTAAATCTGTTCTAAAGTTGAATTTGAAAGACTTCCAAATATGTTAAGATAGAAAAACACACAGTCAAAACAATATAAGCTCTGCTGTTTTACAAGGCAATGACCCTGTGAAATAACCATGTAGCCATGAATGGTGGATATTAATGTCTAAAATCCCAGATTAAGTTGACCTAAATTTTTTAATCTTGTTTGATTTTTTCTTTTTTTCACACAGGTTATTTTACAGAAGTAGAACCTTGAAACCTAGAAATTAATCGTATGTTCTGCTGCATAATTTGTATTGTTTATTTAGGCTTCAATCCTGTTGACAGATATGTGTGCTTTTTGATTTGTATCAAATTCAGCTATTCTTGCACTTGTCCTGGGGATTTGTGCTTAAAGACAAAGGTTTGCTAAAATTAAACCATAGGGAGAAATGTCAGAAGAGGAATGGCTCAAATACCCTCCAGATATTAGTGAGATTAATTCCTTGTTCACGTCTAGATGCTTAAAATAATAAAACCCTTTTGTTTCCTTTTAACAATGCTAAAAGTAGACAAGAACTTCAATTTTCTTTTGAGACAATGTTATCTCACTGTACCCTCTTATTACAAACATAAAGATAAGAATTGAACAGTCATAGAGTTTTAATTTAAATTAGTTACACTAAGATTTTGCTTCTAAATTAAAACCTAATTTGAAGGAGGTTTTTTTACCTTCTAAAGAGAAATATGATTTAACAAGTTTGCATATTTAGAATATAACCGAAATGTTGCCTCTGCTGAAGCTCCACCCACTGCAGGAAGTATTGCCTTGTCCTTGAGCATCAGTCAACTGCTCCTTTCTCCACAGTACAGAAACTTCCAGGCTTCTTCATTATTCTCTAAACGAAGCCTGCCTCTTGAAAACCTAGACATCTCCTATAAGTGATTCAGATTTGTCCATTTGTTCTTTCACAATGAAAATCAATGAGCTTCACTCATTGAATGCATTCAACACAGTTAAAGAACATCATGAAACTATTACAGGACAAGACACGATGCTGAAAGCATGATGTTTTTTCTTCTACATAAAGCATGTATCACCAAATACTTAGCATAGGTATGCTAGTAAGGCTTAGAAGGTTCTACTAATACAGTATAAAAAGACTATTTTCAAATAATGCATTAAGCCAAGTATATACTCAGTTAAATATATTTAGACTAATCTCTGTTCCAGCTCCAAATAATGGATGTCCTTATGACAATGGAGAGTGATTCATTCTATTAAGAAGGAAAATTTTTCTTAGCAAACATACTGTTAAATTATAATTTTTGTTCCATTAAGAGATGACTCATGAATTCCTCTTTTACTTGAAAACTGACTCTAATGAAGAATTATGTAAATAGCTGGATTAATCACTTGATCTATCATTTATCTCCATAAACCAGCATCAGAATTTTCCCACCTAAGAAGACACTAAAACCTGGGAGTTTGGAAACCCTTAAGTCTACTGTCTGATAAGCAGCTGAAATAACTGTCTACACAACCTGGAGATCTAATTGCTCATCAGAGAATTTCTGGGTGAATCTCAAAGAAATTTTGTAGCGTACAGAGATTCCGATGTAACTAATGAGTTGCACATACTCATCAGGAAAAATCCTTTGGAGGCCAGTATATACCAAAGACAATTCTGCTAAATGTTACTGAAAACCCTTTTCATACACAGCAGTTAGCAACAATAACAGCAAGTCCCGTAAGACAAATTATGCCTCATGAGATAAAGAAGTCCTTCAGTTTTATTGAAAAAAACTTGTGTTAGGTAAACACCAGAGACAAAGCCCAAGATCTAGGATATGGCAGGGGAAGTATCAAAATTTAATAAAATTTATTATTTGAAATAGGCGCTTTTAGTGTGATTGTTAAGGGAAGAGTGTAGGTAGGCAGCTAGGTCAGGGAAAAATAGAAGATCTGTGTCCCCAAGGCCTGTTTCATATTGGCTTTGTCATGATGTCTAGAGCACACTAGCAAGAGGATTTTCAGAAAAATACATTTTTCGTACCATCCTGCACAACTAAAGAACAAGTCCAAGTTCTTTAAGCTCCCATAAAGGTTGTCTCATGTATCTAAATATCACAATAGTTTCTTTCAGAATTAAGGGTCTGAAATAAAAGTTTTGCATTCACAAGAACAATGACTAAAAACTATTTTCTTTATAACAGCAGTGGTAAATAGGCAAAGTTGATACACCTGTAAAAACTGAATTCAATGTAATTTTTTCTGACCACACTAAATAGTATAGATAGTCTTACAAATCTTTAAAGAAAATATTTTCAAGGGTATTTAAAGCTCTTTCTGTCTCCTTTTAATCTGTTCAACTTCTTAATTTGAGGAAGCATTCAGCAAAATTTGTTTTTTCTTGGAGTCCTTAGAAAATATCATGCACAGGAAAAACATATGGAAATTGCCCACAGGAAACATACATTAGATAAACGCAGGAAGCAATTGGAAAGTTGGGAGGAAATGAGTTGGTTTTTTGTCAGTTCTCATGTTCTGCTGGTTTCAGGACATCGGCAGTAATGAAGGAAATAGATTAGCAATTGCAGGGCAACTATTGTTTATACAGTGTTGACACCAAATGTCAGTCTCCTAGAATTTAGCTTGTAAAAATAATTTAATATTATACAAAAGCAAAGCAGCCTTTTTTTGGTTTTTAAGAGAATCACAGCAGATAGTCTTAATATCTGCTCTGCCATGTGAAGGTTTGAGGACAAAATAATTCAACTGGTAAAGTAGTAAAATAAAAGGAAAATATATTTTAAAAATTCCAAATATTTATTAACAGTGCTTTGTTTCTGGTTTTTAAAATGACAAATCTTTATTTTGGAATGTACTAATAGTATGGGAGCACTATAAAACCAGTCTAAGATAATATGAGTTTTGGAGGTTTTGTTTTGATGTAATTTCATAGAATCATAGACTGGCCTAGGCTGGAAGGGACCTTAGAGATCATCTAATCCAACCTCCCTGTCATTCAGATTCATTTTATTTATGAAAGTTGAAGTACATCCTTCACCTGAAGTATTATTTTCCATCAGATATCCAAATAAAAAAGATTTCTTATTACTCGTAACACTTTAACTTCGAGGCAAAAATTATATTTAGGTGCTTTCAAAGTTGTATATCCACACTCATTTGTCATGTAGCTTCTGATCTTGAAGTATAGCGTTTGTTGAACAGATTAGTTTCTGGTATTACAGGCATGGATATGTTTGAACTTTTAAAGACAAAAGGTTTCAAACTGACAAAGGAAAATGAGATCAGAAAAGACAACCTTGCATTCTTGCTCGGAAAATTTGCACAGCAGTTCAATCAAAATTCAGCAAGTGAACCAAAAATACTCAAACTAGTGTCAGAATGACCTGGTAGATTAGTCTGAATTGAAAGTAAAAACACTTTTCCACTGGAAGAGCTGAGAAGGCTGAGATGGATCCCTGCCTTTTGGACTAGAGCAGAATGATGCCAGCTCTGAGCCCCATGAAATGTAGGCAACAGGAAAGTAAACTAGATATGAAGATTCTTGGGAAACTTTCAGAGGAAAATGGGAAAGAAAGATATGGGCCAGAGGATTTACCACAACTGTTTTACCAGCTTTGCCTCCAAATGTCTGTCTGTCAGTCAGCCCTTTCCTGACTGTTTCTAGTAGGAAGGCTGATGCAATGACTGTTCCATCAAGCATCACTAAAAGGTGCTAACCAGATGTTCAATCCTATTTCCCTTTTTCCCTAGGACTTCCCTAGTGAGAAGGTTCACAGATCATTCTCTCTAAAGTATGAGCATAACGGCATTTTGACCACAAAAACCTATCACTTTTTGTAGGAGAAAATATTGTTTCATGTTCTCCAAGCAATTTACCTTTATCATTTTATTTAGTTCATGAAAAGAACAATCTGAACACGTCTTGGGCAGGACCATTTGAAGGAAGCATTGAAAAGACCGTGATGATCCAACTCACTGGCATAACAGTTACACCTGCAATATTTTTTAAGCAGACTGAAATTCACTTTTAAAATGTGACGTTATTTCAAACATTTATCCACCCTAAAGTGTAAAAAATAGTGTGTCTTTGCAGATTAAAAAACACTTTCTCCAGTGCTTTTAATGTGACATTTGAGTCTCTGGAGCAATCATATAACAAGGAATTAGTGGTAAGAATAGTATAGAATAAATTCAATTTTTAATTTTATTTTTTCAGTCTTAGGTTTCGTTGTTTTTTTGTGGAGTACATGTCTATTCCCTAAACATTTATTAGTCAGACTAGAACTTTTGGTTATGAGATTCCAAAGCTTTAGCTCTAGCCTTCAGCTACCTTTTAAAGATTCTACAGACCTCTTGCCTCTGGGTGTTCCGTCCTTGTTTCTGACTTGCAGAAAATTTTCTTTAAGATGATCTGTTTGCTCTTATTAAAAATCAAAATGATAGCATATTAAGTAAGAGAGCTTAATAAGCAGCTCGAATCTCCTTTTAAACTGGTGAGAGAAAGTAGCTGAAAACAAACAGTGTGACCCAAAATTACCTTTTGTCTTCAATGTCTGATTTTCTCACAACAGGATTTTTATGTAACAAACAGCATGGTTTAATCAGTTCTTTGATTTACGTTTTGATCCCTCAGGAAAATTAATTACATTTGTAATCATGTGCTGAGAAACTACTGTTAAGAAGCAACATTTTCAGGGTAAAAAGCATTTGTTTCACTTCTTTTTGTTCAAAATTTAGGGCATAAAGTCTCTTGGTGCGGTTTCGTTTCAGGAAACATCTTCCATTTATAACGTTTATTGAAGTGGGTAGTATCACTGCCAGTATTGTAGATGAGAAGGATGCACGCATTGAATAAAAAGTATCCAAGACATTTTCCTCAAAATGTAAACAAGGCACTATGGTTTTATAGTAACAGATTTATGAGAATCAGGACTGTGGACCTCCATAGGCCCCTGAGAAGTTGGGACCTCATGGCTTTTCCAGCCCTTTCCATCACACAATATGCTGTAAGTTACCTGTAATGATACCTATACCTATAACTACCTGCTATAAATTCTAGTTGTTCCTGCAGACAGTCACTTCAGGCTCTGTAGAACATTTTGTGTGTCTTGTTTTCACAGGAAGACCATCAGGCTACGCTTACATGGAGTTGCTGTGCGAACGAGATGTATTTGGGCATATGACATTAAGATATCATTCAGTTTTCAGGCACCCCAAATTATAGGAGACCAGAGAGTTTCTAATATACTGCTTCAAGATTAAAATCTGTCTGTGCTTTTGATGGTCAATTAAAGCAGAAAGAGATTTCTGGAAGGTAGTCTATAGTCATTATTTTCAGGAGTTGAAGTATTGCTAACACATGGTTTTATTCTGCAGTCTGCTCCATAGTTTAGGTCTTTACAATGTTGTTAACAATTTGAAAACTAATTAAAATTCATGATAATGCTTATTTTCAAAGAACTGATTGAGTTAAACATTTCTAGACTTGTTTACAGGTCGATATCTTTTGAAAATATATTTTTCTATATGAAATTTTAGAATTGCTATTCTAAGATTCATGCTATTCTTTTCCTTTTTGAAAGTACTATTTT
>NW_009714184.1:0-34695 GCF_000703405.1 Apaloderma vittatum | reverse complement strand
TGATTCATAAGCACTACATCCAGGGGTTCAGAAATATATATTTCATTTTTTCTGAATATGTTAACACTGATTTTAAAAATATTGTTTGGACCTTAAATTTAGATAGTCCTTATAGGATGACATTTTTATTCTGGCTAGAATAAGAATAACCCTTCTCAAATCTTGGAACTGTGAAGAAATCAGACACTGAAAGCAGAACCAGCACATTACAGACTCTGGTATTTTAGTAGCCATGAATTAATGTTTTGGACAAATCTGCTTGGGAGGAAACAGTTTCATGAAAGAAAAAGGACAAACTAACTTCGGTCCAGGAATAAGTAATTATTTTATTTTTATTTATTTTTATTTAGTTAAGAAGAAGAACCAAGTTTTTCTGGAAAATATCTCCTTTTTTTAATAATTTGGATATGTTGCTGGAGTGAAAATGAAAACTTTTTTTCATATTTTTGTAAGCTCATATTGTTTCAAAATTACTTAAAATGTTGACATTCAGCTACCATCACAATTAGGGACTGAACACAACTGTTGAAAAAAAAATCTAGAATTTCTGATCTTCTAAAAGAGAGATATCATAGATTCAAAGAATAATATAATCATAGAATGGCCTAAATTGGAAGGGACCTTAGAGATCATTTAATCCAACCTCCTTGTCATGGGCAGGGATGCCTCTCATCAAAAGGTAAGAAGCCCACAAACAGTCAACAGCTGTATATAAAGTAATTCTTGGGGATAATGCAGGGGGAAAACAAAACAAAACAAAACAAAACAAAACAAAACAAAACAAAACAAAACAAAACAAAACAATCAAAGGACAAAAAGTGTAATACCAAGGAATCAGAGGGGTCCCCTGCTCCTCAGAAGGGCACAGCCAGCAATGAACATACCTCCAACAGAACCTGATATTCCTTGAAGGTGTCAGGGAAACTGATAAGTGCTGTCCAGTCATGGAGATGTGATAAGATCAGGGAGCCAAAACATTCTCACGGTTGCCAGAATTCCCCAACATTCCAAATTTCTTTTCAGCCTTCTCCAGAGGTACTTCTTGCATATTGATAACCCATCACTAGCATCTGCAGATGGAGTTTCCTACAAGCTCAGGCAAAACTCAGTCCCTGTGTGCCAGGTATCAACATCAGCCTCACAGGCCAGTGGGCATCTCATAACTGAATTTACTCCTGCTTTAACTCTCCCTTCTACTGACCATTGTGGTAGACTGGAATAACAGGTGAAGTGGACCTTTAATTTGACCTAATGCAGCTTTTTTTCATACTAGCAAGCATGATCAGCCACTACAAGAAGATATTTGTTATTCTCAACGGTAAGAAGTCTGGGCAGATTGGATTTATATACCTGTCTTTTTAGTGCTGTTAATCAATCTTATGTCTTCTTGCCACATTGGCTTGTTGTGTTTTGATTAGGCATGGGAAAAGATGAATGACTATAAAATATATCCAGGACCTTTCTTATCCATTTCAATTTTCTGTGTCCCTTGCTTTCTAATTTGATTAAAACAGTGTGCTTTTAGATTTACATTCCCATTAATCAGTAAAGCTGCTTCACAGAGTAGTATATTAATCAATATGAGTTAAGATTCATACTCCTGCATACTAAACATTTTATTGACTTACTACAATAATATCATATAATTTTCTTCTGTATGCTGTCAGAAAATATCATGCTACCTGATTTCCCACACAATACTCTTCAAGAAAGTTTCTTTTAGGTAGAGGAGTAAAAATGTTAGTCATATCTACCTATGTGTAATCTTCATTGATAGGCAAGAACAAGAAGGTTCAAAGATTTTCACTGGATGCTGGGATTTTAAAATGACTGGGTTTATTAACTGCTCCCAAGGCCTCACAATTTACAAGCACATCTCATGAGTCCTGAGGCTATCAAAATTAAATTGTTCATGTCAAGTGTGTGCTCCATTTGCCAGTGTTCTCAGGTTTTGCCAAGTGGATATACACAAAAAAAGTATATTCTGTTATTGAGGTGTCTATTTTTTATCACTTTCATTTTTGTCTAATTCAGAGTTATTTGTGAAAGATGGAGTATATGGCCTACTGCAGCTCTAAAAAAATATGACATTAAGGCCTATCACAGCTCTGAAAGAATACATATTAAATGGTTAGTTTTACTGGTTTGTTTCTTTCTTTGTTTCTAATTGAATATGTGCAAACAAAGTAGAGTTATGAAACAGATTAGGCATGCAAAGCAGTAACTGTCATGATTTATTCAAACAAAAAATAATCCTGGACATTCGTTCAATAGAGCTTTGATTCATTTCAGCAGTGACAGGATTAAGCATCCAAAATTACAAACTCTAGTGTAACAAGGCACAATTTCTCAAATCCGAGGTAACAGTTATACAAACATGATGGAGCAGTGAGAAGCAAAGGTGTTTCTCTAATAGAGAACATTTCTCATCAACAGTAAAAGAGATTGGTAAAAAGTGTTTAATCCAAAGGAAGAACATTACCAGCCACTAGAAAACTTTAAAGGGATGTTTCAAAAAAAAAAAGATAGAAGGTCTCATATGATATCAAATCTACGATTTGGCTCACTAGGAAGGAAAAACTGTCTTTCCATATTAAATTTTTAAAATGGCTTGGAACCAATATCCCTGTCCCAAAAATTCCAGGAAATGTGTTCATTTAGATCTAAATACATACCAGAGCTCTGTATTAGCTATGCAGTCTGAATCCTTGAATAATTGATTTTGTCTCAGTTGCAAGTTTCTTGGGATTTTGTGGTTACATATTCGGTGGTCCTTTGGTTGCTACTTATCTTAATGCTCTTGCACTGATGCCCTTGCTCAGCTGTGAGTTCTTGATATAGTAATGATGATTTATGTTGCTGATTCTCCTCTTAGCATCTGGGAACTCAGAGCTTCTAATTCTTTTTCTGCCCTTTCACAGTTAATAATGGAGATAACCTAGTTAAATATGTGAAAATGACAGTGGAGTAAAATATATGTTGATATTAAATAATTTGATTTTATTAAATAGGGCCAACTTGGAGCTCAAGTTCTTAGCTCTTTGTGACACCTGCTTACATACAGCTATTTCTGATGCGAAACAATTACTTCTAATTAATAGGCAATGACTTTGGAGTTCATAACAAGAGGTACACAATGCAATATGATACACAATGCAAAGGAGAATTATCAAAAAAAAGATTAAATACAATTTTTAGCAATGAGAGCAAAAGTGTGAACTTTATAGCACTGTGATCTGAACTGACTATGTAAAAGAAAAAAAACAAAGAAGAAATTGATGTAGTCCTGGAGGTCTGGACAAGGAAGTGAGCAAAACCAGACTGGACATACACAAGTCCATGAGGGATTGGGCAATGGCATTGAGAAGCCCCTCTCAATTTTCTTTGAAAGATCATTGTGGTCTGGGAAGATTCCTGAGGAATGAAAGAAAGCAAGGTCACTCAGCTACAGGAAGGGCAAGGAGGAAGACCTGAATAATAGGCTAGTTAGCTACACTTCTATCCCAGGGAAAGTGATGGAGCATATAGCTCTGGAAACCATTCCCAGATTTATCAAAGACAAGGAGGTGATTTGGAACAGTAAACATGGATTGAGAAAGTGGAAGTCATGCCTGACCAACATCAGCCTTCTGTGAAAAAGTGACTAGCTTAGTGGATGAGTGTAGAGTGGATGTTGTTTGTCTTGACTTTAGTACAATGTGGTGGTTTAAACTCACCTGGCAACTAAGCCTCACACAGCCACTTGATCACTTCTCCCCCAATAAATGGGATGTAGAGGAGAACAATAACTTAAAAAAAAAAGTAAAACTCATAGGTTGATATAATTATCATTATAACAAAAATTATAAATAAAAATACAACTGATGGACAATGTAATTGCTTATCAACCTCTGACCAATACCCATACCATCACCACTTAATGATCTTCCCCTGGCAGTCAGCTCATCCCAGTTTATATACTGGAACGGAGCATGATGTCATATGGTATGGAACATCCCTTTTGCTTGTTTGGGTCAGCTGTCCTCTCTGTGTCCTTTCCCAGCTCTTTGTGCACTTCCAGTCACTGCAGGCAGGGTGGTATGAGAAGCTGAGAAGTCCTTGACTTTGTATAAACAAGTCTTAACAAAAACTAAAACATCTTGTTGTCAACATTATTCTTATCCTAAATCCAAAACAGCACTATACCAACTACTAGGAAGAAAAATAACTTTATTCTAGCCAAAACCAGGACTTCAGGTTTCAACACTACCACAACATCTTCATTGACAAGTTGATGATAGGTGGGCGGTAGAATGAGTTGAAAACTTTCTGAACTGTTGACCTCAAAGGGTTGTGATCAGTGGCACAAAGTTCACCTGGAAGCCAGTCAATGATTGAGTAACCTGTCAGACAAGAACACAAGTTCTACTGGAGTAAATTAAATAACCAGCAGAACTTGTTAAAAATTTGATAGGAAATTTCAGTTTCTTTGCAACACATGCTGTCAACATTACAAATTTGCACTGGTATTGTTCCATTGATCTTCCCAGTTTTTGCAAAAAATGTGAATGTTCACAGGCTCATGATCTAGAAAATTTTCATTGTCACAGTATCACTGTCAAAACTGGAGACATAATCCTGTTTTCGATCTAGGCTGCAGAAGTTCAGAAAATAAAATAGGAACAAAATTTGAAAAATAAACCCAGGGAATAAAAACAATAGAATGACCAAAAAGCTGATATGTGGGAAGAACAGTTTTGAATAGGAACTTAAGATGAAGATTCTTAAGATTTACAAACTTTATTCTTTGTATGTATGTGTGCAAGCAAAATCTGCAAAACCATACCAAACAAAAATGTGTTTAAGAAACACAGAAGCATTGAGGAAGTGATGGATGGGACACTATCCAAGTTCTTAATTTCTTAATTATTCAACGTGCAAGATGAGCCATCTTTGACTGTATTACCCGTGGTAGTCACACACCAGAAAAACTAAGCCTGAATAAATAACTTACTAGCTCACATGTTGCCAGACACTTGTTTTTGTTATTTACTTGTTATTTTGTTTGTTTTGCAGTTATACTGTTTTTATTACTATTACTGGGGAAAGAAAATTTGTTTTTCTACACAGCTTTATTCTGCCCATTGGTAACTTATTTTGGCACTAGAGAAAAGATTATAGAAGCACAAAGGAAAACTTAAAAAGAAATTCAGATGGTAATTTTACTGTTAGGCTTCTATTTCACTGTCCTATGAGGAACAAAATATCTCTGATTCAGCAGTTACTCTCAGAACTTGTGTGAGTAACAAATCATGCAATAACTTCAACATTGTTTTTGGACTAAAGGACGTACTTTCTCGTCACAGATGAGGAAAGAGCTGAATAACTGTAGGAAAATCAATATGAACAAGTTAATTACTGTCATGAAGAATATTTATAAAGTTACAATAAAAGTCAGCTCCTTGTGTTCATTTTATACTACAGGATAGTTTAATTGGTATATTTAAGTATCTATTCTGTGAATGTATGAGTTTGTTAAAGGAAGAATTTAACATGCTGTATTACAAATTTCATGGTGCTCAAAAAATTAGAAAGATACAGTGTTTTGCTTTCCAAAAATATAAAGAATGCTAAGGACAATAAATTCCTCCTCACTTCCCCCTGTTCTTGCTTTGTTTAAACAAGCTTTGCATCCTCGGTTTAAGAAGAGTCGGTGGTAGAATGGTAGTAAACCTGACAATATAATTTTTCAACATATAACCATTTGAAATGGACATCCTCACATTCTGTATTTTAAGCATACATTAACCTGAAAACTCTAGTTCAGAATAAAGCTACTTAATTCATTTCACAGAGACAAATAATAAAAAATCTGCCTGGGGACCAGTATGTATGGGAAACATCGAATTTCCATCAAAAGGTGGCTTTCTGTTTCTGCTAAGCTTAATTTATATGCCATGAGTTTCTACACTTGAAAATGTTGGCAGGAGATCTCACAGGTACAAATAAAGCAAGATTAATGCTTCCTTGTTTTCTAGTGAATAGTAAAGCATGCACTACCAACTTGCATTTCAAATGAATTGGCAATGAGGTAGATTGGGAATTGCAATTAGTTACTTAATGTGAGTAGGTAGTTAAAATATCTTTAGAAGTGAAATGTAAATGAAGCTGTGTGCCATTCTGTTAACCTGTACTTTCATTCATTTCATTAGTGTGCCATTTCAATATCCATATAAAACTAGGTGATTTTAAAACTTACCGTTATCATCCAACATCAGATCTGTCCCCATTTATGTAAGGAGTTTGGTCATGTTGTCTTCAAGATCCAGTTGTGCTTAAGATTCAGGCTGTAGCTTTCATACCTTTCCATAAATGAACAGTTTGAGTTTTGTACAATAGGTAGGAAAGTTCAAGTCTCGGCCAATGTAAGTCTCTGTTTCAGGGTGACCTAAATAACTCTACCAGTCCAATCGCTGTATTGACTAATAGTAGCAGGAGCTTAGATACCTTGTTGACATACAACTATCTGAATGTTGATGTCTTCAGGTGCTTGGAGACTTGTGAGTACAAGGGACAAGAAAGAAGTAAGGAGTAATTACTATCAGGCTTCAGCGTAGTTCTGACTTGATTTGAAGCATGTTGAAGAGCTATGTTACAGGATATGGCATCATTTTCACTAGAATTGTTGAAAAGTCGAGACCTTTCACCCTTTTAGCCTCTGGTTTGTTTTTTTTTAGTAATTCTGATTATGACTGTTACTGATGTATATGAGATTGCATGAAAATAACTGGGAAAAGATTTTGACTATAAGTCTCTGATTTTTCAAGAGCATCCACTACCTCCTAATAGTCCCAGTGTTGCAAAGAAGTACCTAGCAGCTTTGAAAACATACCCATTTTTAGCTTCTTAAGACAGTATACAAAATTAATAAAGAAAAGAGCGTGAACATCTAGCCAGAATTGTACACGCGTGGCTTTTTGTATTACTGAGCAAACTAACTTCTCTGCCTTACCCACCTGAGGGACACAGCACCGGCACAGGAAGTGAAGAAACTGGGGTTCTTCAGTGTGACTTGGTGACCTTGATGGTGTGGAGCCCAGATTTCTACATGCAACAAAATGCTGCACCATATCTGCATCTCCTAAAATGTTGAAGTCATGTGTGTTTTAGGTTTTAACAAGGCTGTATAACAGCTGAACATATAGATTTATAAGCTTCTAATAGAATCATAGAACAATTCAGGTTAGAAAACAGCCTTGGGATCATCGAGTCCAACCATTAACCCTACACTACAAGTTCACCCCTAAACCATATCACCCAACACCCCATCTAAACAACACTTAAACATATCCAGGAATGGTGACTCAACCACCTCCCTAGGCAGTCTCTTCCAGTGTCTGACCACGCTTTCCATGAAGAATCTCTTCCTAATGTCCAGCCTAAACTTGCCCTGTTGCAACTTGCAACCATTCCACCTGGTTCTGTCCCTAATTACCTGTGAGAAGAGACCAGCACCAACCTCTCTACAATATCCTTTCAAGTAATTGAAGAGCATGATGAGATCCCCTCTCAGCCTCCTCTTCGTTAAAATACTACACATTCCTTCAATGAAGCTTAAATTCTCTGACCTTGATGTGATACATTGCAGTTCACAAGGTCTTATTTCTTCCACCAGAAATGAAAGGTGATCGGTAAAGGCCTCTGCACTGCAGATTTTTATCGTAAGATGAGGAAAGGGATACATCATTGTTTGTCCACAGAGGTGTGAACTCCAGGAAACATAACCAATAGACTTAATAAATGGATATGTGGTTATACCAGTAGTCCTAGTGACCAAATAAATTCATATGCATGGGATAAACCCTCTTCCCTTCCCCCTTCTGAAGAAAATAATAAAGTGGAAAAGATTACACAGGTATCTTGAGAGAACAAAAGGATATCTGTTCCTTTTTGTCTCTTTAAACCTGATACATACAGATCAGGTTTTCATAAAATCTTTGTTTACCTGTGATTAACATCTGAGAAGATTAACATCTTGGTAAGAAAAGCTCTTCTCACAGTATTTTAATCTCTGAACTTACTTAGATGCTAACAAATTTGTTTGTGTCTACATTTGAGTAAGGAAAGGTAATCCTAGAGTTGTCCAGGACTGTCATTTACAAATGACATTACTCATACAAAATAAGTTACAAATAACTTGGTCACTATTAGAATACAGAGGATTACAACCTGTTTATTTTAGTCTTGGTAAATTGCCCTTAGGTTGATGAGCTGATAATTGTATGTTTCTTTCTTCAACTGATGGCTCAGGGGGCAGACATAATATTAGTTATTTGCTTTAACGATTAGGAAATTATTCAATTTGCTCTCTAATTGACGGAATTACACCTGCGGAGGTCTTAAGAATTTTCATTATCACCTATGTGAAAGAAGCACATTTCCTATTACCTACATCCATGTTTTCTTTCTATTTTAACCTCATCATTACCAGTTTTGTGCATATCACTATAATAAAACTGCAATCATTTCAAAGTTTTAAGCACATTTTACGTGTGAATACGCCAGCAACTACAACATTTGATCAGTCCCACTTTAAGCTTTTTTGATCTATTCTTCTTTCAGAGTTACAATTCCAAAAGAATCCACAAATATAATTCAATACCTAGAGTAAAAACCCTGAAAGTAGCAGCAAAATAAAAATATTTTCTTAGAAAGGGAAAAAATGTGCAAAGACATTTCTCTAAAAAAAAATGAAACTTCATTTTTAGAGAACAGACATAATATCAAGAGTATTATACCTAAGAAAAAAATAGATCTTTTAAAATTACAACATGTCATATATTTAATGGCTATTACTGTTGGGTTTATTGATATGATTAACTCTTCAGGGCAAGCATCTTGCACATTAGAATAACAGACTATCTTCCGGATTTTCCCTTGAGTATTAAAATAGTAAACATAACAATAAACTGCACTGCATTCATCTGACTGAAAACAGATTTTTTATGTCTCTATGTATTTCAAGTTAACCCTAATATTTGTCTAGCCCTATACCACTAAAGAGGTTTCTTGTGGCATGGTTGCCTCATGGAGAAAAATTAATTTCAATTTAAAATAGATTTTTTGTGTGTTGCATTCAAAACTGTTTTTTAATCATTTAATATTTTCAGCCAAATTATAACTTACCTAATTATCATGTTTGAGGGGAAAGCAAGTATAGTTATACCAAATTTCAGAGTTTTGCCAACATTCTCAATACCTTCCTCTGTTCATGGCCAGACACATTGCACTCTCCAAGTGGTACCTGGACTCCTGTTGGAAGTCCCTGAAGACATCTGAAGGGTAACAGTAGTCATTGGTCTAAAATAATAGAGACTCAGCAGCCTACACAATTTGGGTCCTGGCTTCATACTGAAGAGAATGCATTTTGTATCCTGACTCTCCTTGCCATGGGTGTGAGTCGGTATTTTTAGGTGTGCAGATTGAGAAAGCAAACTGATAGTCAGCAGTAAGTAGCAGAAGAATACAGATGATTTGGCAGGTGTCCCTGCTGCCTTTTGAAGCCACTCCTAAAAGAAGAATTGAGGGAACATATTCTATTCTTCCTGTCTCATGGTCAATTAAAGTTATAGTTTGCTTCTTGCTTTTCTGAAATATGTGAGCTCCTCAAGTGTAAATTTTCAGCAGCTATGGGTAACTGGAAGCTGCAGTTTCCACAGTGTTTAACTGACCATGTTATTTTCTGCTATGATACCACTGATTTTCATAGGAATTCTGCTTGAGGACTTGCAGACTCTTTAAATATGGTAAGTATTACTCACATTTCAGTGAAATACAAGGTAAATAAAATTAAATCTGTAAGTAATTTTCAGACTTAAAGAAAGTGTGCATCAGCAAAAAGTCTTTTAGTAGATTTAACTATTAGAAAGTAAGGACAATAGTTTAGAGCTAGCTACAATGGCATGTTTATTGGTCGAATTTTCTGTAATGGTAAAATGCTTCTTTCGGTTGTCTCCTAATCTTACATTCTAGTTTGTATTTGCATATGCTAAAGGATGCTGAGCATAATGTTTCCTTCACAATGCTCTTCTTTGCAATGATCTTTTGGTTCCCAGTCAGGATATTTAAGTATTGCAGCAACGATCATGACTTGACATAGAGGTGCACTGTTCAGAAAACTATCAAGAAAACAAGTAATTCCAAAGACTGTTGAATTAAGTTGATTCTCTTAGTAACTCTGCCACCTGCAGCACTAAAGAACAAATGTCTTCATGATGGACAGGTCAAACATAGTTTTTCATAAGCTGCCCACAGCTGTTCTTTCTTTTCCTAGTGAATTAACCACTTCATTGCTGTTCATTCATGCATGTGTCATTGTAGTTTTAAGGAGAATGTGTATTCATTGAATGGAAAATATAGCTTGAAGGTCTAGTCTTACTGAGTCAGCTTCATTATCCTGAGCCAACTGATATGTCTTTTAGTACTGAAGGAACTACTTATGCTTTTCAGTATATGTATATGTGAGAACACATTATGTTACTTAGGGAAAAAAATCTGAATTTTGAATAATCAGTGTTGGCAAGATCATCAAGAAAAGGTAACAATGTTATTTTTTTGGTGACTAAGCTATATGCCCTATAAGATTGACTACACAAAGAAAGTTAAAGGAAGTGTTAGCTGATGACAATAAGAGTATATGTAAATTTTTTTTTCCCCAGTGTTGATAGTGAAGAAAACTGAGAATACATATTAAGGTCATGAGGTAAGCTACACACCAGAAAATGAAACTTAATAGATATTAGCAGCAGAGAGCACTGTATGGGTTATAAAATACAGTTCTATGTATCATTTGGACCAGATGTTGGTTGGGTATTCGTCTATAATTTGAGTTCGTTGTAGCCATACTAATATAAGAAATTATCTATTATGTTATAGAATGTTTGTGTATCAGCTAAGAAGGCTAGTTGTACAGTTCTAGACATCACATGGCAATGAGAAAAATCTAACTCAGTGTTTTAAGAGTTTTCCAGCTGATATTTTGCTCTGTCTTGAAGATCTTATGTTAATTCTAGGATGCTTCTCACAAACAGTAGAGTCAGGAGCAAATGGTTAAGATATTTGTGATTAATGCTTTCAAGTCTTTACATTTCAACCTGTTTTGTTTGTTCACTTTCAGAAAAAATAAGTTTCAAAATATTTTTTAAAATTCATTGAGATTTTTGGGTTGATCAGGTTCTTTTAATTTTTATCTGATTGTAATTACAGTTAGTCTTTCCTGTACTGTTAGTCTTCCCTGTACTGGTGATTTTAAGGATATTCATAGTTTTACAAGGTTATAAACACTGCAAGAAAGGAAAGCAATCATCATTCAGAAATTTCGGATTTTTAATGTGTATGTGGAGATGTCAAATCTTTCTTATGCCAAAGATTTGGTTGAAAAACAGTGTTTTCTTCAAAAGTAAATAATCCATTAGATTTCAAAAGTAAAAGGAATCAGGTTTGGGGATTCTTCATTTGTTGCTTTGCTATGTACAAAAGAGATCATGAAGTTCTCATTAATGTGCTTTTTCTGCCAGCTTCCCTACTTTACAAACTGGAAGTTTTCCATAGAATTTGTGTGAAATGCCACAATTAAGAAAAAAAACAGAAAATCTATCTGCTTACCTGGCCTGGCCGAGTGAATATGTAAGATTGAAAATTAATCTCTTCCTCTTCTACTGGGCTTTGTGGCTTCATTACAGTTGTCCGGGTGTCCCAGCCCTTAATGAACGCTGCCAAAGGCCTACCCCTTATTCTTCGTATCTGCACACGACCACTGAGATGTCATGAGTTCAACTGCCAGCAAAACTTAACAAATGATTGAACACGTCCTTCTCAAATTGTATAACCCAGCTCCATTTCACAGATGCAGGCAAATATTTATTCCACCTGAAATGCAATAGCCAGTCATCTTCAAACCTGTAAATTCTCAGTGCCGTATAATGGTTGTTTTTCTGTTAGGAGCACAGGTGAGGTGATATTGCCAGCAGCAGTTAACAGGCAGAGGTGAAACCATCCATTTATGGTCTTGTCACTCCCAGATTCTTGCGGAGGAGCTGCTGCCCTGTGCTGTACTGAAATACTAAAGAGAGATACTGCAAATATGTCTGGTGGAGGTGTACTTTGTCATCAAACTTCTTGCATGATCTACCTCAGGTTTGAACTGTGTCTTTTCATACGTTATCACTTAACCAAGCTTTGCCTGCATTTATGAATGCAGTTGTCCTCCTCATGAAGGACAGAAGACAGTAACTGTAGTTCATGAATTACTGCACATTCAGAGTCTTTACCTACCAGCACATAGATGTCTTTGTGACTCTTCAAAAAGCTCTCAGAAATAAAGTGAAATTAGAAATCTGTCAATACGCAGTCCAAAATTTTAACACTATTTCTGCAGACTGTTTGACTAAAATAATACATGCTTATTTTAAAGCTTTCTTTGTCTAAAATTTCGGAAAATAGCTGACCTTTCTGTCTTCATATTATTAATTACAATCGAAGCTGTAGTGAGTATACCATTACAGTACTTCTATATGAAGACTCAATGCCGTGTGATTGAAATCTCTGTGAAATTAACAGAGAATTCAATGAAAGCAATAACAGGTCCAAATAATAGAGTAAGTTAAAACCAGTCAACCTCTAGTATGCAAAAAATCATTACCAGAAAAAGATTTCCTGTGGCATTAGCTGAATCACCAGGGTGTTGCTTCAGCAGCTAAACAAACAGACTTACAGAGTAAATAACATATATCATCTATCACTATATTTTATGCTTAGAGAGAAAGATTTTTTTAAGGTAATTCACAAATTTTACATTTTTATTTAATCAATTACTTTTTGCAGTGCACCTCAAGGAAGAAGTGGCTTGAGTTCAAGCTATAATTAAAATGTTTCTTTTATCATCTTTAGCATATCCCACAGTAAATCTAAAGCAACAGCAAGCCTGTTAAACAAGATTAAATATGGTAAAATATACTTTTTCTGACAAGAAATTTACCAGTTTCCATACTCTCATATAAATAAATCCAGAAGTCTATGCCAAGGCTTGGGGACCTTTTAATAAAATGGAAAATCTTCCAGCAGGAGTAAGCAAGCATGATAAGGCAATTAACGTTATCACTGTCTTTGTTGACAATTGCCAAGTCAGATATGAAGAATAAATTATTCCAGGTAACTCATTCATAGAACAAGACCGGTTGTGTTTCCATTTAGCCTAGCTGTATGCAATTATCTACATTTAGAAAAAGGCCATGCAACCTAAGTAATAAACTTCTTTCACAGGCTCTTTTTTAAGCAACAATTCTGGAGTGTATATTTTAGATTGATAAATTTAATTATTAGATGAACAAATTTAATTATCTTGCATATGTTACATTTTCTGAAAACAAGGTTAATAAGTGATTGTTTTATACTTTTCTATGCACACTTAAATAAAAATACAAGCAGTTCTAGACAAATGTTGGGTTACGCTCAACCCTATTTAAAACAAATTTTTGATTCATTTCAGGAGGATTTTATCTACAGTCTTTAAAAAGCTTTATAGTCTAAAAAAGTGACATCTATTACAGTATATTGAACTTGCTTCTCTGGTGTAAATTTGTTTATGCTGACTGAATCTTTGTGCTGACTGATACCAGAGAACATGAAACCTGTCTGCTTCAGGACTGACCACAAGGAGGTCACTGAAACACAATCCATATTTATTTATCTGCACAAAGGCCTACTTAAAATCATTGTCATCAAAAATACACTGACTTTAAACACAATTGCTTTTTGGTTTGTTTGCTTGTTTACTCTAGCATACACTAGCTCTACGTAAACACTGAGGCTTCGTATAAATCCCTTATTGCCAAACACAGTGAGAGTAGTTAGTTTAGTGCAATATTTCCATTACCACTATCACTGATATTTCAGATTTTCCCTAAGTGAGTAATTTGCCTCCTTTTAAAGTATCTAATCAAACAGATTCAGTCTAATGGTGAGTTTGAACTGAGTTTCTCTACAGGGGAACTTGTCTGTGTGGAATGAAGGTTTGCTGTATTTTGTTCACTTACATTCACAAATATGGACAATTTTTCAGTGATTATGGTTCAGTAAAGAAGAGACAAAATTTTCAACAGATTAGGGCTAAAATGATTTCTAGATGGATTCGTTTTCCCCCAACTATTAATTGGAGAGTTCACTCAATTACGATAGAAGATAAATATATTTAATATAATTATTATTACTATTTGTGAATTCAATCTTCCCATATATCTAAACAGAACTAATTTTCATTCATTCATTTTTAGGAGTGAAGCTACTTTGCAAATTTTCAGGTTGCACTGAAAAATATGTTAATTTATTCAACTATGATTTCATTTAATTTAATTTGTGCTATAGTCCGTTTATGACATAAATAGATTAATTAATCTGAAAATACTCCATTATTCTGCATTTTTTATGAGTCATAAACTCATAAAATTTAAAGGCATGTTTCCTCAAATTTCTAGGTATTTGTGTACCTGTATGTCCTGCAGGTTATACTGTCTAAGAGATCTTTGTGGGTTTGGCTGTTCCATTTCTCTATTTCACAACTCTTGGCAGGCAGTTTTACAGTGGTTCTGCTTTGTTTTGTAATTGGGCAGAGTGGCTATGCCAATCTTGTAACCAATATGTTGAAAGGTTAACAAAATATACAAAGCTCACTCTTGCTGTCAGAAGAGCTTCTCAGTGCCTTATTTTTCTCCAAGCTCTCTAATTCAGAGCAGTCTTTGTGAGCAAGTGGCTTGCTTTAAAAGACATTTTTCACAACGGTATTTTGGAGCTTCATGCCGATCCCAGCGGTTGCAACACAAGAATCTACTCAGACAGGATAAACCTTGCAAGATACCTCTTTCAATGTCTGGTTAGGGAAGTGGAGGAAGGTGTCATATGGAAGGCTTATGCCTGAGGAAGGCTTCTTTGAGCACAGGAAACCCCAAAAGAGGTGCTTTCTCCGTATTCAATATTTATCTCCTGCTTTTACACAAAATGGAGGTCTTGCTCAGTTCCCACTCACCAGATCAGTCAGACACTCCTTAAAAGATTAAAAAGATCTGCTCTTGGCTAGGGGAAATGTATGAGCTTGTCCATCACTTCTGCCATGTATGAGAGTCACAGAGCGACAGATACTACAAAGTTGTCCCTGGTTTTAAGGAATCTATAGTCATATTCTCTGTTAATGTGAGCAAGTTTAATGACTTTTAATTAAAAAAATAATTTAAAAATAAATATTTTTGTTTTTACTGGTAAACCCTGCTTGTCCTTTGACAGTTATTTCTTTCCCAAGGAGCCAAGATGAATAAACAGTCTTACAGGAGAGCACAGAAGCACACCAAACTCCAACAAACAATATCTTCTTCCCGTCATTTCTCACTGTCTTTCAAGAAGATGAACTTCACTAAATATGAATTTCTGTTTAACTCAAGCTTGGATAAAATAAATGGATAATATTGTTTTCAGTTTAGCCTGTGTAAAAATTTAGATGACTGCCAACATTTAATAGGATTCATGGCATTTGACATAGCCAATACCCCAAGCTACCAGTTAAACTTAAATTCTGTGCTATACTGATTTTTATATTTCCAGGAGACCAGGACTTGAGCAGATATTCCATCTCTGATTTTATTATTTTATTCAGTAACAGCTAACTTAAATACATTCAATGTATTTTTTCAACCTTGCTCATATCTTGTGCTTATCTGATGATTTCATAAAGAAAATAGATAAGTTGTACATTTGATACAAAATCTGTAATAAGCCATGGTTCTCTCTTTCAAGAAATTAAGAAAAAAATCTGCTTCTAATTAATGTCAGTACTTTGATGGATTTGGTACCGCTACCTCATGTTGATTCTGGCAACATTTATTCACAGAAATAGGCTTATAATCAGTTCAATCCTAACTTTTCCTTGTATAATTTATTTACATTATGGTATCTAGAAACTCTAATCAAGACCAGACATGTGTTAAAAGAGATATTTATATGAAATAGTTCAACTGAAAGAGTCTGTGTCATGAGCCAATAATTAAATTCAGGAAGGAAAGGAGGGGAGGAAGGCAATCTTCGGGAAGTGAAGTGACTGGCTCGTGTCACATATGATGCCCATGACCAAGAAAAGAAAGATTACAATCTGAAATTTCAGGGTACTACTTTATCAACAGAGCTATGTTCTTAAATCAGTAAGATATCAGTTATTGCTATGTGCAGCCTGGCAATTAAAACCACATCTTAATTTTTTCGCCATGGACATTGATAAGAACCTAATTCCCAGATGTCCTTTAAGAGCAAGCTGCAGTTCAGATGTGGCATGCCTTTCATATCTTAAAGTGTCCTCCCAGAATGGAGAAGGTTTATTGGACATGTACAGTACACCTGATTAGCACAGGGAGTCCAGATACCTACTGCACTTTCATGAACGATCTGCATAGCACACACACATAGGAGGCCTTGGCTTCATCTTTCATATCAATAGCAGGAGTAATGTTGTGGTAATTAGTCCTTAGTCACAGGTGAGGTGTTCATCTAGAAAGCTTGTCTCCTCTGTAGAAAATCAAGACTTTAGTGACTAAGAATTGGGATTTTTAGTTACATTAGATACTCACATATGCATAGAAGCACTCTGAGAAGGTAGGACTTCTTATTGGGTAGAAATAGAAGGTGTCAATATTAACAATTTAATTTACTGCTTTACCACTTTAATCTGTTGCTCAGTAGATGCCTGCTCAGTTCAATGCACCTTGTGTTTACAAATTTCCTGCACAAGCATAACTGAAGCCTATCACCCTAGAGTTACTGTACAAAATGAGGCTTGGACACCTCGTTCTTAAAACCCCTCACATTTTCATTTGAAAACAAGAGAGTACACCAAAAGTTGTGACTTACAGAGGGGGAAAAGTAGGATTAGAAACAATTCAGCATAAACCATTTCTCTTAGAATATTTTTAACATTTTTCCCTCAATATTTTAAACAACTTATTCTTAGGACACATGACTGCAGTTGCACAGACAGACGCAGGAAAATATAAATCAGCAAAGAATTAGAACCTGAGATCCACCAGTCTCCATATTTCCACGTGTATCTTTGAGGAGTGTAGAAGCAGTAGATACGTATTTTGACAAAGTTACAGTTTCAAGAAAAGGTATGTGAACCTTTTGGAATTTCATAGAATCATAGAATCATAGAATGACCTAGGCTGGAAGGGACCTTAGAGATCATTTAATCCAACCTCCCTGTCATGGGCAGGGATGCCACCTCTCGACTAGACCAGGCAACACATGGGGACCAAGCGGGAATCGAACCCGTGACCTCGGTGTTGTCATTATAGTCAGCACCATGCTCAAACCACTGAACTAACCAGCCCCCTAATTTCACGGTGTTCTGCATTAATTTGTAATAAAACATGATCTAACCATCATCTAAGTCAGGACTATTGACAAATATAATGTGCCTAAAATAATAACATAAAAATAATTCTGATCCCCCGTGTCTTAATTGAACACACTCATTCAATATTCAAAATGCTAGTGGAAAAAGTAAGTGAACCCTTGAGTTGACCTCAGAAAAGCTAGTCGGAGTCTGGTTAACCTAAAGTCTTGTTAAGAAAATGAGTTTGGAGGTGTGGACTAGAACTACATTGACTGATAGAAATTTCTGAAATGGTCTGAGTTTGCTCTGCACAAGATTTAGGCTTGCATGAGCGATACCTCACCAAAAAGAGCTTTCAGAGGATCTGCGATCAAGAATTAGTGATTTACATAAAGCTGGAAAGTGTTACAAAGTGATTTCAAGGATCTTAGATATTCACCACTCTACAGCTAGGCAAACAATCTACAAAAGGTGACACTTTTGGACTGTGGTTACTCTATCAAGAAGTGGGCGCCCAGTCAAAATGACCCCAAGAGCACAACAAAGACTCATCAATGAGGTAAAGAAACAACTCTGACTGACAGGCAAAGATTTGAAGGCATCATCGGAACTGGCTAACATCTGTATTCAGGAGTCTACAGTACATAAAACATCAAACAAGCAAGGTGTCTATAGCAGGACACCACAAAGGAGGCCACTGCTTGCTACAAAGAACATTGCTTCATGCCTGAAGTTTCCAAAAGAGCACATTAACACCCTACAGTGGCACTGGCAAAATGTTTTGTGGGCTGATGAAATAAAGATTGAACTATTTGGAATGAACACACAGCACTACATCTGGCATAAAAAGGGCATTGCATATCATCATGAAAACATCACTCCAACCATGAAGTATGGTGGAGGAAACATCATCATTTGGGCCTGCTTTACTGCATCAAGACCCAGCCAGCTTGTAGTCATTGAGAGGAAGCTGAATTCCCAAGCGTATCAAAAAATTCTTCAGGATAATGTGAGAATGTCTGTACATCAGCTGAAACACTGTAGACATTCGTTGATGCAACAGGACAATGACCCAAAACACCGGAGCAAGTCCACAACAAAATGGCTTCAGAAAAACAAAATCTGCATTTTGGAGTGGCCAAGTCAGAGTCCAGACCTCAACCCAGCAGAGATGCTACTGAATGACTTGAGGAGAGCCATACACATGACATATCTGAAGAATATGACAGAGCTAAAGCAGTTCTGCCAGGAAGAATGGACTAAAATCCCTCCCAAATGACGTGCAGGTCTGATCCACAGCTACAGGAAGCACCTGGTTGAGGTTATTGCTGCCAAGGAGGTGTCAACCATTTATTGATTCCAAAAGTTCACTTACTTTTTCCACTAGCATTTTGAGCACTGAATAAGTGTGTTTAATAAAAACATGGAGGATCAGAATTGTTTTTATTATTTCAAGCACATTATATTTGTCAAAGGTCTTGACTTAGATGACAGTTAGATCACGTTTTATGACAAATTAACGCAGAACACCATGAAATTCCAAAAGGTTCACATACCTTTTCTTGCAACCGTATGCCTAAGCCAGCAAGTCCTACTAATAAGCTACTGAATGAGTTCCTGGCTGGTCACACGGCTACACTTATTTCTGACTAGGTTGTACCAATTACAGCTGCTCAACTTGTAATTCTGTTACAACAACAGATTCAGGAGTGGCTTACCTTTTGATGTTTCAGCTCAATATGAGAAGCATTCTTCATCTGTGACTTTGGATCACTTTTTATTTCTGAGGTGATGTATGCTGAGCAAATAAAAGAGCGGTTAATAGTGTAAGACATTCAGAACATGTTTCCAGAGGAGAGAAGCAATGTATCACAATTAACAGCCCATACTGAGCCTTTCACTGCCCCCAGACCTTGAAAGATTGTGCCTCATGCCTTTGTTCTCCCTACAGAAGGCGCTGGTATACATCACCTCAACTGAATCAAGCTTCTGACATATCTTATATGGTTATGTGTCAAAGAGGAAATGTTGAAAAATAGCCTAAATTACTGTCCTAAAGTACTTATACTTTGCATTAGCTCTTTAAACAGATGTGCTACTTTTATATTTGACACATTTCTGTTTACACAAACTGATAGTTAACTGGTATTCGTGCTGGGCATCCATTAATGTCTTTCCACATAATCCCAAACCATAACAGATGTTATTAGTTTTCAAAATGGATTAGGGGTTTTTTTTCATCATAGACAAAAATATTACACTAATCTGGAAAAGAAACCCATTAAGAAGTCGGATTGACCCATACAGCCATGACAAACTGAGAGTGAAAACGATGGTTGCATGTGGAGTTGTATATTATGTATGCATGTACATAAGATATATATTCTAAGTGTGATGTACAGATTTTACAGAAAAGTATTTTGTTCTGGTTTTACCATTCTCCTGATGAGAAATAATGATCTAGCATCTGCTGTGCAGAGAAAGCTTTCTGTCTGTCACCTGTTCACTACAGTATTTGCCACAGTGTGTAGTTACCAGGAATAGGTGGAAGAAATCACACCTCTTAGCTTTAGGAGCCTGACCTCAGTGATTAGGCTCCCTATAACCTGTGAAGAAAGGTGCATATTTTCAAGTGGCGATTGCAAATACCTGTAATTGGCAGCAATTAGGATCCTCACTTCAACTCTGTGAATCGCCCGTAAATGTAACTTTCTCTGTTAACTGTGTAGGGAGCCTTTAAAAGTCCTCGGGCTTGGGAATGAGAACATCCATCTGCTGCCGCTGTGTGCTCTTTCAGTGAGGCTGAAGGGATCTTTTTATCTCTCTTGTATGAAATTTATAGACACTAGATAACACAGTTACAGTTTAAGCAACTGTTCATAAGTCTGAAATTTTTTCCTGAGTGGCCTCTTTTAGAAGATGTGTCTGTAATCATTCTTATTCAAAATTTAATTTCTCTGATTTGACATTCATGTCATTCATAGACTCATCTATGTAATGGAAACTCCTGGAGCTGTATTGAATTCACAAACTCGTTTTGCTCAGGTCACTGGTGAACAGGAGACTTAGTGCACCTCTTTGAGGCAATGTTAAAACTCTGTGCAGTCTTACCAAAAGAATGTAGTAAATATTTAGCTGTTCATTTATACCTACTCATACAAATATTGTCACGAAAGCATTCATTTTCATACATGTCCATAGGAACAAAATATATTTCTAGACAAAAAACAAATGAAGATTTTTTTAGAAAAAAAAAACACTCCCCAAGAGTCTGCAGGATGATTTCTGGAAAATTAAACAAAAATTCTATGATTTATTAGAATTTCAACAAGTTAGATATGTATGTTAAATTACTCACAGCAAGAGAGAACTGCTGAAGACATTGAGATTAACAACACTCTGAAGTTACTGAACAAACTTAAGTAACTGAACCGTGTACTTAACAATACTTAGTCTGAGAAAAAATATACAACTCCTATTGAATGTAATGGGATCTGGTGCAAAACTAGGGACCCTAATATATACAATATTGTAGCATTTGAAAGACATTAACCAGTTCAAAAATGCTGCAAAATATTCAGTACTAAGACTTATGGCATTACTATAGGAAAAATATTTTACCTATTTTGGGACTTGTGATAAGCTGTACAAGAATTTTTCTCCCCTCTATCCCAGTAAACCAGCACCATCTAACACTAAATGTAATTAGTTACAAATTGCCTGTTACAACTTAATTAAACCTCTCTGCTGCTTAAGGAACATGTGGATTCTTTTATGTACTTGCCAATTAGTGCATAGGGATTCTGCTTCCTAATTGGATAAAAAAGTAATAAACTGAGCAGTGTGCTGTTGATATCTAGAATTGACTTTGTTAAAAAAATAGTGGAGACAGGTTTAATGCTTCAAATATTTATCTCAATTGAAATTGATTAAAACAATTTGAGGTTCCATTAGATATAGATACAATCCTTCTGTTAACAAAGTCCATCTGGTCTAAGAAAGAAAATTAAGATTCACTAATTGAAATTTGGAAGCTTTTTTCCAAACATGCATAATTCATACTGACAGAAAACAGAAGCTGCTATTCACCGCAAACTGTCAAGTAGATGAATGTTTCATTTAGATGGAATTTAAGATTTCACCCATCAAGAATCTACAAATGCTTATAGTAAGTCATAGTCTGAGAAAAGAAAATCTGTTCTCTTTTTCTGGTGTGGTATTAATTTTTTTTTTTTTTTCACTGTGAAGCCATCTTAACCTTAAATGGTATCACATTTGACCTTTCTCATTGCCAGTACTGGAAGGACCTCTCTAGACCATGAGCTTTATTCAGCTGTGCAATCCTGCAACTTCATTAGCTAGTGATTCTCCTTTTTTTAACTTGCCACGTATTTAGAGAATGCTTCTTTTGTGTCAAGATGTAATTCCATTTTATTGGAAGGCTATATTTAAATAATCCTCTCTTTGGTTACTTTTCTTCTCCTTTTTCCCTTTACTCTGTCCCTTAAAAAACAATCTCAGATCAGATTATTTATTCAGTCTACAAATTGGTGTAACAAACAGTTGCATTAAAACAGCTGAGTAGACTGCAAACTGGGATGAAGACTAGGTGCAAGTAGTTACAGAGAAGATGGGCCAGGAAATTGTACATTGTTGTGGCCGCTTCACATCATGACTATGGCAAGAGGGACATTAACATAAACCCTCTCTGCCTCAGCTCTCCACCCAGCCTTGGAACAGCCACATATCACTTTCTTCTCTTCCAGGTATGATATTTTCCTTTATTCATAATTTCTGAGCTGCTTTCTTTTTATCTTGAAATGTGAATGAAACTTTAAAATGTGAAAGTAACTATTTTTTTTTCTGAAGAAGCGTAGAAAGTATTATGTATTAACAACATTGTTCAACTAAAAGCATATTTAGCTTTTGATGGATCTTTGCCATCATAAATATGCACAAAATAATGAAAGTTCAAATGTCATCCAAAACTGGAAATTCTATCACTGAATAGTGCCACAGCACTCTGAAGAAATCATAGGTGTTTTCTATTCTCAGGGAACTGCCTGCTTATGAATACACAGAGTAAATGTAGCAGAAGCGAGATCCTATTTGATGATAATTTGAAGATAAAAATTGTTAAGAAGATGGGTATAAACAAGTGTTGTGTAGATTCAACAAAGTCACATAATATAGTTGAGACCAATCGTTTGGTCTGCATAGTTACAGTGAAGCATAAATACTTAAAATGAAAAGAATGCAGTGATGCTACAGGTGTTTGAGAATAAGATTTCAGCCAGTGGTGATTTGGAAGGTGCCTGACCTAGTTAGGGGAGCTGCAGCAGCTGCCCAGCCACATCCACAAAGAATTCCATGGTGGCTAATTTAGCCTATTCCTCAGGTACTTTGTTGTGCCTAGAAAAACTTATCCTATGCTTCCAAGACATCAGACATTCGAACTCGATTTTTCTTCGCTATGCTGGACTCAGAGGATGGATGTTATATGATCTATAAGCCAGGAATTCTCTTTTTCTGCAGTTTTCTCAGTAAATCTAAATAATGGCCTAAGAACCATAAAAGTTTTATTTCAGATACAATAAACCTAAATCAATGACAGTGACTAGTCAGAAAAAAAAAAAAAAGTGGTTCTTATTTATTAAAAACTTGTGATTCTTAATAATTTTGGACTGAGCAGAATAGATTTAATTTTTGATAAATATTCTACTCACTGAGTAACACTTCCTTCAATACAGGTGCATTTATAGAGGCCTGTGAAGAAAGCTGAAAGATCCCTCAGAGTATACCTTGCCCCAGCAAATGCAAGAATTTTTCTGCTTTCTTATCTTGCAATGTTATACACTTCTTTTGCAATGTTATAAACTTCTTTTTTATATATATAGAGGGCCAAATTCGAATATGTGTCATATGAAATTTATTTTAGATTTCTCTGTTATGACTGTTTAAACTAGTAGCTGATGGCTAAAAGAAGGTTTGATACATTCTGCAGAGCAGAGGAACAGACAGACTTCCTCAGCTTGTGTTAATCTGAACGTCCACAAGTGACTAGTCAGAAGAAGAAGCCCTAACTTAGAATAGTCTTTATGTTCTAATTTTATGTGGCATACAACATCAAGCAGGGAAGCAGAATAAACCTGTATCCTATTACGCAAGACTTTGGGACAAAGTAGGAGGTTTTCAGGTTATTTTTCTTGGCAGGGTATTTTTGTTTGGGTGTTTGTTTGAGTTTTTTTGGGGGTGTTTTTTTGGATTATTTTGATTATTTCATGTTTTTCAGCTATATTTTTGCATTAGTGAAAATATCATCTGCATGACCTAAAAGCCAGTTACACTCTTCTTCTCTGAATAGAAGGATGTTTCCAAGGGAACCACTTGCAGTCCTGTCATCTAGGCTGTAGCCATTTAGCCACTGCTACCTTGAATATATTTGAATATATTTTCTCACTCCTTGCAGATTCTCTGATAGGTTTCTTTCCTTTGTGCACTTAGTCTCACTTGCTACTCACCCATTCTCCTGCTCTTTTTTCAACAATTTCTTGCTAACATGAACTCTATAGCAAAAAGCAAATATGGGCCTTTACCACCACAAGTGTGTTTTTAATTGCTGCAGTGCTGTCAGGATATGGAAAGCCATAGCTAGATTTCTATTGCAGCCATAATGAAGTGACAAGTGACTTAGCGTAAAATTAACATCATGGTTAACACCAAGTGGTTAATCCACCTTAACTCATAACTATTAGTCTGAGATTAATGACCCATTTTTTTCATTTGTGTCTTCATAGACTGACCTATTTTTAACTAATAGCTAGAACTTCAGCTTCTACACGCTGCAAAAAAAAAAAAAAATTCAATATTAAAGGATAAACAGCTAAAATATTTATTGAACATATACATTCCTCGAGAGGTAAAGTCCCAGTTTCAATGCTTGGTTAAATATACATTTTTCACGATTTGCATAGGGGTCTGGTAGGTGGCCGGGAGGAATGATTTGTGACAGACTTGTCTTTTGCAAAATATGTCTTCCCTCTGCCATTTACCCCAGCATCTCTCAATGGGGACAGATTTATTTTACTAAGCCACAGTCTAAGTATCAATCCCAAGTACTCGGAGAAGAACAGTCAGATTATTCAATGCACATAATACCAATGCTGCCTATTCTTAAAGCACAACCTTAGCCCTTCAAAGCCAATTTAAATTAGCCCATTCACCTCAGAACTTTGTATCAGATCACAGACTTTATCCTGACAAGTATATTTCTCTAAGTCTACCGAAAGAGAAAAATTCAAGGTGTGACTTGGAGTTCTGCTGGATCAGGTTTGTCATGCGTTCCTGCAGAGGGAACATGCATTGATACCTTCCAGAGCAGGCAAAATCTTTAGTTATTTTTCAGACATAGTATTAGTTATTTTTATGCTTGTTTTGACAAATAAGGCAGTTCTCTCAGAAATCATTTTTTAGTATCAGTTGGAAATAACACAAGATAAATTCCTCCACAGCTTTATATTCAACAATTGTTAAAGTTCATATGTTTTTTCTTGGTAGCCAGAAAATTAAAATTACACACCACATCTTTGTGGCCAAAAATATCAACAGCAGGATGAAAAGGGTGAGATCCAACTGAACTACTGCAGAGCCTACACAGTGGACATATATTTTTGAGTTAGCTGTTTGGAATCCCCTTACACATACTGTAGAGTTGACTAGAAGACAAAAATGTGCGTCACAGCGAATTGCAAAAATGTTGTCTCCGTTACAGTTTCTGCTAAGCTGCACCCTTAACCAAAATGTTAAATATAGTGAGTATTGTGATTGCAATTATGCCCTTACAGTTGAGAAAGGCAGCCATTGAAATTTATGCAGTAAGGTTAGTCTTTCAAGGAATAAGATCATACTACATGAGTTAACCTTTGAGGTTACATTTAAAAAATCTTACTTTAATATTTATCCTCAGAATCATCCAGTGTTGACCAGATTAATCAAATTTTTTTTTCAGCAGTTTATATAAAATATCTTAGCAATTCAAAACTGTATCGCTAATCATCTTTCAAATTTAAATTTCAAGCCTTTAAGACCACTTTCAAATGACACTAGCATTAGTTAATTTATGCTTATATTTGGGAGATGCATTTAATTGGAGCAGAGTGAATAGTTTGTAAACAATTTATTGGATGAAGAACAGCTAAAGCACATAGGAAACTTAGAAACTTGCGTACCTGTGTAAAATAATAAGACTTCCATTCCTAAAACTATTCATATCTTCAGGACAGCCTCTCTCCTTTCAGTTACATAATTTTCACAATTCATGTTTGTATTTTGTTGATGGCTTATTATTTGCTTTTCATATATAGCTCTCCCATTCAATATCCTCAAGTTTTTATTTGTTTGCTTATGGGACATTTTCTCGGTATTTGCCATATTATATTTAAGTGAGTTGATTAGATACCTATTTATTGGGAGAATTATTTGTTTGTGCATTGCTAAGACCATGCCTGATATGGTACAAGACAGAAAATAGATTTTAGCCAAAAGTTAAACACTTGAAAGAGAGCTACTAAGAACGCAAAATTAAAAAAATAATAATATGCTTTGTTTCTAATACTCACCCTACATAATAAGAACTGAGGAGAAAGTGAGATATTTAGTGAAAATCATGAGGAGACTGTGTTATTCCAGGAAATGTAACACTGATAATTCTTCAGCTATACCTTCCACAACTAGGAATCACTTATGAATAGTATTTCTTATGTATGCAATACTTAGTCCATATTTAAAGCTTCAAAATGTAATAAACTAAACTGCATACAAACAGGAGAGCACTGTGAGGTATTTTTATTGTCTTGTAGTGAAAGGCGATTTCATAGGGAAGGAGCTGCATTTAGATAACACAAACTAAGATTATACCTCCTTCAGCTTGGGAAGTGTAGAATAGTTTTTCCTATGGACATGCCAGGCAAGCTTTAAATAAGTAGAAGGTTAAGTGTCCAGAACATTGAATCAATATTATTCTTTTAGCCATAAGTTGTCAGAACCTCAGTTTCATAAAGCCATCTTGTCTTATAAACCCCCCGATAGTTTCAAACTTCTCTAAAGTGCAGTAGGCTACACAGTGTGATTTTAGCTACTTTTGAAATAATTATTTATGTAGGATAGCTTCTGAAAAGTGTGGGGATGAGCTCAGTTCTCCTTGTATGATTCTATGTTGTCCTTTACATAAATAGCTCTCCTTTTCACAGGAGAATGAAAAAAAAAACAAAGATAGAGCATTATCAGGCTACCACTTTATACTTTGCAATTAAGGCACACAAGAATTAAAGGCAAAGTCAAAATGGTTAATCATATCATACAGTTGTAGAATGGTTTGTGTTGGGAGGCACCTTAACAATTACCTAATTCGAGCCCCACCTGCCATGGGCAGGGACACCTTCCACTTGATCAGGTTGCTCAAAATCCCATCCAACCTGGCCTTGAGCGTTTCCAGGGAGAGGGCATCCACAGCTTCTCTGGGCAACCTGTTCCAGTGCCTCATTACTCTCACAGTAAAGAATTTCTTTCCAATATTTAATCTAAATATACCTAATCTAAATCTACCCTCTTTTGGTTTGAAACCATTACCCCTTGACCTATCACTACACTCTCTGATAACAAATCCCTCCCCTTCTTTCCTGTAGGACTCCTTTAATTACTGGAAGGCCACTCTAACATGAGCTAAATTTTCAGTTGACAAAAATGGACCTGTGGTTGTTTGCAGAGACCACTGGCAATGTTCCGTAATAACTAAAGCTTGTGAGTCAATGCCCAAATATCTGTGTCAACAATGTATCTTCAAGATCTGAACCCAGGACACTGAAGAGGAGTTCAGCAAGTCTATTAACACCGTTCTTTTATCTCCATGCCTCACAAATGGCGGCTCCAACAAGGTCCCATGGTCTTACAATTCCTATTTCACCTAAATCAGCTGCAGATGGTAAATTATTAAATAAATAAAGTTACATATATTTTATAAATATAATTGATTAAGCTGGCAAAGCACGGTGGAAAACAAAAAGGTCATTGTATTGATTGTATTACACAGCAGTAATACAACATTGCATGCTGACTTCTAAACAGATTTAGTGACTGGGTAATAATGACTGGAATAAAAATCTGAAAACCTGTAGTTAGATTAAGAAGGGCAACATAATTTTGAGTTCCTTCACTTCCTTCGTACTTTTTTCTGTGCGCTGGACTCTGCCCTTACCTTAAATACCACATATGCAAATACTTGTATGCGAGCCCTGGTGAAGCCAAATTCCAGATCTGATCATATTGGATAATATTGCTGTACTTCATACACTGAGGAATCTATGGAGATGATTGCATAGACTTCATCAAGATGCTGTACTTACATAAGGTACATACTTTTTTTTTTTTAAGGTGCTGTTATGCTTGTTGTGGATTTTTAACATGAAATAAATAAAGATTAACACTTTAGACTGTACTGTGTAGAGCACATAGCTGCCATAGTTCAGCACCTCATGGGTCTAAAACCCATTAAAGCAAAAGAAGGTTAAGACTGCTTTCCAGCTTGCAAGATCAGGTCTTGCAGAAGGCACTGTATAAATAGATTATTAACCCTAAATAGTTAACTATATTAATACCTGCTCCCACTCTTTTATCGGGTATCAGGCTGTCAACAGATTAACTCTTAATACTTAGCAGGGGATCTGTGAGTCAGTTGTCAAGTGTTTTAGTATTTACCAAGCTGAAGTGAACTGACATCTGGCAACCAGAGCTTCTAGATGTGGCCAATCTCAAGTGATCATTGCTATGGCTTTAAGATGGCAAGAATTAGGAGAGCAGCATTAGAAGAGTAGCAGATGCAGCTGACCGCAACACTTGTTTATGTAAGTATTGTGAAAGAAGCATTAATCTAGAAGAAAGGATAGCATTCCCTGCGCCAATGTGAGTGACATCCATTGGAATCTGTGAAATGATTTAAGTCTAGGTCTTAATGTGCAAGGGTGCCAATCTAATGGAGACACATATTGCTGTTAATTGGGATCCTTCAGCTCTCAAGACTGTTATTTGGTCTCAAGACCAGATAAATAGCAAGAGGGGAAAAAAATATTCTTCTAGACTAGATTAAGTTATCAGGCATTGTCCTTGTAATTATATATAGAACTGCAAAAAAATCTTGCAAAAGCTGCTTGTCCTTCTTCAGTCTAAGCTCTGACATACTGAGTTTAGTGATAATTTAGTTTAAATTTAGTTCAAATACTTTCAAAAAAGCTCCAGTGATAGTAAGCCCAAGCACTTGCTTTACTCCTTTAAATACAGTCAGTTCAAGTGTTAGACAAACTGGCTTCTTCAAAGAGTTTAAGAATCACAAAAGATTTCTTTCTATCTGACAACAAAGTAAAGTTAGTGAATGAACCAAGCATTGCTTACTTGTTAGTGAATGAATAGGTTGATTATTTCCTATATTCCAGACTATGCCATTAAGCTAGATAAAATTAAAAAAACCACCCCAAAGTCAATGTCCATATTTACTCTCAAAAAATGTCAGCTTTATTCTGTTTCTGTCATACTGAGCATGACTTATTTCTCAGTTAAAAACTAGGGAAATAAACTGTTTCCTTTTCAGGTGCTTATTTTGCTTTCTTATGTTTATAAATAAGAATGCAGCTTCACATAAATTAATAAAGTCTCAAGCCCTGATTCAATTTCCTCAAGGGTTTATTACTGAAATGTAGCTGGGCATATTACAAGATAGAACGTTCATGGAGTGTACACAGTATTATTAGCTCATCTGAAAATACCATGTATATTCATAATATTTCTTTCTTCAGCTTGAGAAAAGCACAAAACCGCAAGACTAATTCTGTAATACAGCTTAACAGAAGGATGAGGCTTAACACCATTTCGAGTTTCAGAGTTCTGCTTCGATGTGCAATGTGAAGTGCTGGTCTTAGGTTCTGCTGCTTTGCAGAGGTAAGGAGAGATGACGAGGCAATGTCTTATGCCTCTGGACTTCTATAGGACCAGCTCATTACCAAGTGGATTACGTACCCCTTTTGCTGAATGCAGCAGTCCCAGGAGACATTTCCCTGGCTTCCCGGGCATGAAAGTGTATGAATAACTGGCACTATGTTGCTTACCCCCATACACCCTGGCAATGTTCCTGCTTGAACAGCCAAAACTGGTTAGCAGGAGGTTGAGCAGCATGAATTTACCTTATTGAAAAAATGACATATTTTCTTCCTTAAAAACAGAAATGAAACCTGTTCATTTTACCCAACAAGGGAGGCATTTGTGTATGGTAAAGGCATAAGGATTTTTTGTCACAGCCATTGCAGTGCTGTGAAACGTTTATTCAGCTGCCGATGCTCTACCACTGCATCATAAAATTCCTCTATTTAGTCACTAACCAGTAACTGTAGTAACAATTAAGCATGTTCCTTTCAGCTGGATAATTAAATGCCAAAAAATCTCACCACTCAATATGTAATTCACTCAACATCTTGTTGTTTGAAGGGACTAGTGTTCACAGATAGGATGGATTGAATTCCTAACAACATCTGGCATGAGCAGTGGACTTGGCTGTCTCAGTAATAGCATTACATTCATGGTAGGAATGACAGCTAAATGTAGAGAGATGGATGGGCCTTTTCTCTGAAGTGGCAGATTCATGGTCGTAGCCTAATGAATCAGTATGTTGTAACCCCTGACCATGTACATACCGGCCTGCTGGTAGTGACAAGCTGCATCAGGAGGTCCAGCGTAAATTGTAGTTGTCAGATCTAATAGAGAAGGATGCTGGTTTATAAGTAACTGGGAAAGCTGAGTATAGTTTCCATTCCAATAATCTGGATCAAAACACTTCCTGATCACCTTGGTCAATTTATTCTGTCATTTAATTAAACAAAAAGCATTACAAGTCTCCACAGTAAGAGCAAAGGACAAAAGGAGACTCTTTAACCTTGGAAAAAAACAAATCTAGATGTTAGATCTCAAGTGAAGTGTTGTTTTTTTCTTTTCATAGGATGTGAGTTTATAGAAAGATTTAGAACACCTACGTGTTCTGATGTTCCTGTATGGCCTAATATTGTAATATGTTTTCTACACTGAAACCATTGAGAATGACGGATTCTCAGTGCAAGTGAGGCTTTCAGCAGCATCCTTCTATCAGATACGTAAAAAGCTACTTAAAAATAATAACTCTTCTAATGTCTAAATACATTAGTTTTCTACATGCTTCTGATAGATTGAAAGTGGGGGAAGGGAATACAGATAAATTTACAACAAAAGAGAAGAGGATTATAATTTTTTTAATTGTTTTCTGCTTAGCAATTAGCTATGTGACTGCTGGACTTTTTTTTTAAGGCCTCCAAGGACACAGGAGAGAAATAATAGATGTTTTGAAGTATACTATTGACACTTATCAATATGACCCCCTCCACCATTTCTTAAATTGCACTACAGTAATTAGCTGAAGTCTAGGAGTAAAGATGCCTGAGAAGTCTGGGCAGAATAGACTTGTCCCTTGAGAAATTAATTCAGTATATACGTGTCCATTATAAGCATTTTCCTGCCTTACTGAAATATATTGTGCTGAACTGTGAAATACCTAAAGCAGAAGTCATTATGTTGCAGACTACAATATATTCTGCAGAGCGCTAAAGAGTGCATTTTAACCAGCCCTATGTTTGCACAAATTTTTTGTGTGTACTGTTAATGTGTGATGATTCAACTCTACCCTTTTGTTTCTCTATCTCTAAGTACTCTTAAAAACACGATGATTTGACTCGAGAGAAAAGTTGTTTCTTGATGCCATATATTTATTTACTAAGGAAATGTACATAAGCTCTCGAGGAAAACAGAAGCTCTTTTCAAGACAGCATTCAAATCAAGATAAATTAAATAACTGCATTTTGCCAAAAAAACTCTAATGTGGGCACTGTAAAAAAAAAATTAAAAAATAAGAGGCAGGATCATGGTTTAGGCTCTCTAGTGACACGTCCTTTAGGAGACAATCTTGTAACAGAATTTAGTTTATAAATTCTGTTACAAATGAGTTTGTCCTTAGGGGAATTTTGTTCTTATAACCTGAAATTGGACATTGCAACTCTTGTGAGGCATTAGTTACAGGCATGCACATACATTTTTATTGGTTGCTCTCTTTTATTAGTGTTATTTAGACTGTACTGCGTAGTTATTTATTTCACCAGTACTAGATGGTCCAAGCAATGGAGATTCTTGTGTTTTCCAATGCAGACTGAAAGCCACAAAGCAGTAGAGTCAGAAACTGTTTTCTTACAAAATGGGTTTATTAGACTGTAAGATTCCTGTATAGGGTCTTCTTAAAGACACTTGTCTTTCCACAGTGCCTGAAACAAGAAGTCTGTTAATTGTTACAGAAAACCAAAAGTAAACAAGAAATATTAATTAATAATCTATCTAATAATGGGAAAACACATAAAAACATCAAATTTGAGGCTATGACAACTGTATCATTTATTGGGGAAAAACCCCCCAAAAGATACTTTTGGAAAAAAATGTATTATTTATAAAGAAACATCATATATGTCCATCACTATTTTATTAGGTAAAAGTGGTTTATTCTGAAAATATTTTTAAAATAAAACAGAATTCCGAAGGAAAATTTTGTTTCCAAGTAAAAACATAAACCTTTCTTTCTGTTTGGGGAAAAAAGATTTTATTTCTACTCTCTTTTCCTGAACCAATGAAAATAATTTCTTGAAATCCAAAGTCATTTGGCAAAACATTGTTTTTCTTATAAAAGGCTTTGACAAAAATACATTGTGTATTTCCACCTATTACAAGCATAATAAAGAGTGAATTCATTTGTCTATCACTGAGTTTCTAATGGGAACTGAAGACAGCAAAGGCAGATACACAAAATGGCAAAGTTCCCACTGATTTCGTAATGAGTGTTATCACAGCGGAGTTTTTCTTGTTCTTTATTTGACATTTTAGTTTGAAGTTTCTTGAGAGGCATCCCTGCTCATGACAGAGAGGTTGGACTAGATGATCTCTAAGGTCCCCTCCAGCCTATGCCATTCTATGATCCTTAAATCTGCCCAGGTCTGGATAGAAGCAGGAACAGGTTTTGTCAGATGATATGCTACGTGGAATTAAGCAGCTATAGAATTCTTAGTGTGGCTTGCTAGTGGTCAGATTAAAAACATACATAAAACATACTGTAAAAACATACTTTGAAATTGTATTTTAACAATATACTTTCTGATGTGTCTGTTCTCACAATCTTTTATGAGGAGAAGGATGGAGGTAAGACACTGAACTGCAAAAGGAGGTAACGAGGTATTCCTACTGAAAGGACTGGTGGAATTTCAGGGTTATCTGCAGGTTCGTGCTATAACTTTCCAAGCTACCTGCAGAGTTAACATGCTAAATTCCATATCTCCTACAGTATCTTTAGAAATATCATAAAATCTGTTTGTTTTAGAACTTTGATGCTTAGTAATTGGAAGCAAGTTGTGGAAAACAACAAATAACACTGATAGAAAGGGACAAGATCCATCTCAGTACAGAAACCTCTATTAGTTGTACACTAATGAATAAAGCTAAAAAAAAAAGATGAATATGTAAGGCATGCAATCCCCAGTTTCAGCAACTGGAAGTGGTGGCAGCTGCATTATGGAATAGACGAGTACTCACAGACTGAGCTCTAGGTCACCGTCATGTAACAGTAGCTGGAAAGTCAGAAGGTAAAAAATCTGTGATTCCAAGTGAAACATTACTGAAATGTATTCACTATTGATTAAGGTGAAATAGCTAATGAGGCACAATTTGCCCTGACTTTATGATGGCCCAGTACAAAATATTGGCCACTGGTATGTAGTTGAGGGGTGGGAAAACCTCCACTTCAGAGCTTGTCTTGTTAAGAAGTTTAGTCTGAATTAATACTGTTTCATGATTAACATTTTAAAAAAGTAGCATACACAACAAGGAAGAAGGCACAAGCAGTTTTCACAACATTTAAGGGAACAATTATATTTTTTTTTCTATTAAAGTGATGTTAATATGAAGAGTGCTGAGAGATGACCATGACTTGAAAACTACAGAGAAAATTGTGATTCAATTTAGCAGTGTTTTTAAGTTGATCTGAGATCAGCAGTCCATTTTCTCCTCCTAATCCTTGAAGTGGATTTTTGAAATATACTATGGAATGGCATCTTGGATTATGTTAACTGATATTTTTTAGTTTATTGAAAATGTTGCTTCATAGAAATCAAACAGATTAGAGCCCAGGAGCACACTAAATTTCTGAACATCTTGCACCAGATGGCTAGAGGGAAATAACATTTGGAATAGAGAGATCATGAGGGAAAACCTGAGTTTCAGGTGGAAATCTTAGACTGAAGTTGTGCAGCTACTGAGGTTAGCAAATAAATGAGTTCCAGGAACAAGAGACGTCTTGAGATTATACATTTGAGTAATTTTCCCTCTATAGCAAAATGGGAATTTGTTTTATTATACATCTAAATAGCATTATCTTATGCATTCTTTTTTTTTAATTTGCACCCTTCTGCATTGTCAATCAACTCTTCTACATGTTTTAGGAAAACCTAAATGGTTGTGATGATAGCGTAATGCTGTTGTGAATTTGATTAGACTCTCAGGAAATCTGGAGGCTAGATTCAGAGCTATTGTGAGAAACAAAATATTCCACAGATGTGCTGAAGAAATTTAATGAAAGAAAACTCTTATTTATCTTTCCTTTACACTACACTACACACTTAAGTCATCTACAAATCTACAAGGACAGCTTCTGGCCTGCTAAGGCTTTCAGGAGGAGGAAGAGGGTAACTTATGGGTGAAGGAACAGATCTTCTGAAAAACAGTAATATCATAATCATCTTGACTGAAGAAGAAATTTTTTGTTCTTTTTTATTATTTTTTATTTCCAAAATAAATAATTTGGATGTGAAAGCTTATTTCTTGCTTTAATTGAGACTGTGTTCAATTTACCTCAATTCTGAATTTTACCTTTTGATTTAATATTATCATAGAATCATAGAATTATCAGGGTTGGAAGGGACCTTAAAGATCATCTAGTTCCACTCCCCCAGCCATGGGCAGGGACATCTCCCACTAGATCAGGCTGCTCAGAGCCCCATCCAGCCTGGTCTTAAAATCTTCCAGTGATGGGGCTTCCAGCCCTTCTCTGGGCAACCTGTGCCAGTGTCTAACCACCGTCATGGGGAAGAACTTCTTCCTCAACGTCCAATCTAAACCAATCCATCTCTAGC